>NC_090757.1:72616350-72653850 GCF_036898095.1 Palaemon carinicauda
ATCCTGTATGGGATAGGAGGATTATGCTTTGGAAGCCTGTGAATGTTGGATCAATATGTGATGACCGGGTCAGATTTTTGTTTGTGAGGACGAAGGGGGGTGGGGGAGGCCTTCGGTTATCGATTATACTAACAGTGACAAGGAAACGATGAAAAGTTAAATGTTTATTTGCGTGAAGTATCGATAACAGACGTGGATCTTTGTTTCTTGTTGAAATATTTGAAATAATTGAATTTTCGGAGGCAAAAGATACTCTTTTTTTAGCATTAAGAAATTATAATTTAACCTTGTTTTATCCTTTATAACGTTTTATGTTTATTTATACTGTCAAAAGAATTTACAAATTTAATACATAATATAATATTGATTAATGGGTTTCATTGCGGTATATTCTTGGTATACAGTTTATAGTATTGAGGGCAAATAGCTTTATATGAGTCATTCCTAAAAATTAATATACATATTAAAGAGGACTCCTTTAAAGCGTTTGGAATGCTTTTGAGGTACTTAATCTTTATAGTAGATATTAAGTTTTGACTGATATTGATGGCATAAAGAATTTATCGAAAACTTACCATTCAACTAACTCGCTATATTCGGTGTTTGACTTCACAAACTTTAAAGAATTATAGAAGAGATATTTCAGATTTGTATTTATATAGTAGTAATGTCCTTCATGTTTTAGGTAGAGGAAATATTGGATGACTTTAATGTATAATATGAGAATATGCAAAGCTGAAGCAACGTTATTAGCTGTGATTATCTAGCCGCAGTTGGGAACGCGTCGGCCACCTTCCACCTCTGAGGGTAGGCTGTCATTTGCAATCGAATTCTATGGTTAGCCTTTAATGAGTCTCTCTCTCTCTCTCTCTCTCTCTCTCTCTCTCTCTCTCTCTCTCTCTCTAATTCCGGTGTTTGTATTTGAAATCGTAATCAATCCATCTCTACCATGATTGCCTCTTAATATTCATGTATATAGATATGACGACAATTAAACTAAAATCGTAAATTCTCTCTCTCTCTCTCTCTCTCTCTCTCTCTCTCTCTCTCTCTCTCTCTCTCTCTCTCTCTCTCTCTCTCTCTCTCTCTCCCTTGAATAATAACAATTTTCCATTTAACAAAGCATAGTTGTTATTGTCCACTACAATTGAGATATAGGTATTAATATTATGGGAAAAGGTTGGTAGGGTCCTTGAATGCATTGCTCTTCAGGTAATTGAACTTTTACATAAATGTTTAGAATTTAAAGCTTCCGATAATAATGCCTGATTTACTGTTATATATATATATATATATATATATATATATATATATATATATATATATATATATATATGTATATATATATATATATATATATATATATATATATATATATATATATATATATATATACAGAAAACAAAGATCAGTCACTGCCGTATTCATCCATTACATGGTGAATTCGTACGAATAAAGATAAAAGTATGTTTCTTCATCGCCCTCCATTTTACGATTGAACGGGAAACAGAAGAGTTCTGTCTTACGTTGTTTTACCAACCAGAAATCACGTCTTGATTTCGGGAAGAGAAGAAAAGTTATACAACATTTTTACTAAATATTTTTGTATGAATACTTTAAAAAAAATCGAAAAAAATTTCGAATTGGCTTTGTTAGTTGTAGTTTAGGTCATGAACATTTGTACATGTAATTTCATTCGGATAATAGTACGTGCTCTTCGTCGTCAGTTTCTAGTCTTTTTGAATACTCAATAGTTAGCTAAAGAATTTTTTCATTTTACAGCTGTGGCCTTTTAATATTGTCTTTTTTTTTTTTTTTTTTCCTCAATTAGTTTGAATGTTACAAGGCTTGCTCTTCTTATTACTTCTGTGAAATGTGTTTACTGGGAAACATCATGTTTTTGCCCTCTGTTAAATTAGAAAAAGACAGAATTTGAAGAATTGTAAACGGAACCAAGCCTATTGGAAACCACCTGGTCTAGTCTGGTGATCTGCCGGATTGAGGTCCGAGTCCCGCTTAAGCTCAATCGTTTCTTGTATCTACAACCTCATCATCCTTGTGAACTAAGGATGGTGGGTTTTGGTTAGTTCATTGATCTGTCTGCTTAGGCATCAGAAGCCACTGCCTGACCCTCCCAGGTCCTAGCCTGGGCGAAGAAGGAGCTTGGGCGCTGATTATGTGGTAAGTTTGTAGGGCATTGCTTAGCGAGCTAGGGCATTGTCACTGCCCATTGCCTTTGCCATTCATGACAGCCTTTAAACCTTTAAATCGTGGTTAAGCACTGATGTATAATGCTCAAACATTGTTTACATAACGTCAGAAAAGTACTGGTTACACGAGTCTGGGCCTCAGGGTTCAGTATTTCCGGAGGAGGAGGATGAGCATTAAGGAAAATCTTTATCTACTGGTTATAATACTTATAAAATCAGATTTCTTTATATTTCTTTACCGGAAGTCCTTCCTGTTAATACTTATAAAATCAGATTTCTTTATATTTCTTTACCGGAAGTCCTTCTTGTTACATTACATTAGGCAATCAGGATTTATATTTAAATGTTGAGAAATTATATTGTGAAGTCGTCTCAGACGATATCTACTGGAAGTCGTTTTAAAAGATATCTTCTATGTATCCGTATATGAAATGATGTTTAGTATGTTTTCAAAGGCATTTTTTGTTATCTCCTTGTCACAACTAAATTTAGTTCATTTCCTCTCTCAAATAGTACTTTGGATAATTATAGAAAGTCTTTAATTTCACTTTTTATCAATTATCTATTTGTATTTAAGAATAACCTTTTCCTATATATATATATATATATATATATATATATATATATGTATATATATATATATATATATATATATATATATATATATATTTATATATGTATATATATATATATATATATATATATATATATATATATATATATATATATACACATAATGTGTGTTTGTTTGTAATTTATATATATACACTATATATATATATATATATATATATATATATATATATACATATATATATATTATATATATATATATATATATATATATATATATATATATATATTAACGATAATGGTGATAAGTTCCACATTAGTGTAAAGGTCAGTTGGCGGTCCTTTCGGAGTGATGTTGATATGTATCAATGTAAGGTGTATGCATTCGTACATTTCCTATGAATATTTGAGAGGTGGTCGTATAAATTTTGAAAGGTAGTGTCATCAGCTGATGTCGGGCGTGACATTAATTCACAAATTGTGATGCAGTCGGAAGAATAACTTTATTGAAATTTTACTGAAGTACGGATGCTTTTTTTTCTGCATAAAACAAGATTTCATGAGAAACTGGTGAGAACGTTTGAGAGACACTAAATGGTTGGAGAAATAGGAGTGTTGTAAAAATAAAGATAATAAAAATCTGTGTTTATAGCTGTTAAGATTATATGTTGTAATTTACTAAAGTAATAAATTTAAGTGCACTGTGTTCGTGAGAAAGAGAGAGAGAGAGAGAGAGAGAGAGAGAGAGAGAGAGAGAGAGAGAGAGAGAGAGAGAGAGAGAGAGAGAGAGGGGCACATCGGTATCGGTATGGTTTTGGAGCGATAAACGGAGAGGAAAAACAAATTTCACTTATGGGTTTGTGAAATGGAAAGAAGTATCCATTTTAAGCGAGTTGTTATTTTAGCTCATGTTGCGAATGGAATGAGGAAAACTACGCCTGGGGTTAGGGATGAGTAGAATTCGGGTCCAGGGTTACCGTAGAGAGGCGAATTAAAGGCTTATATATCCTTCCAGTGGGCAGAAAGATTCCATCGGGGCACCCAACCTCTAATTCTCTTTTTTCGAAGCGTTCAAAATGTATATTCGTTTCATTCTCCATTGAACAGAATAATGTATTTTCCATCGACTTTTTTGAACGAATGCATTTTGTATTATTCATATGTATAGTTTGAATGAGTGCATCTTGTAAGTTTTATAGAACTACCATTTATGTGCATTACAAGTCTGATAATCATGGTTTCTTACTACTTAGCAGGAATGTAGAGTTACTCATCTTATAGGCATTGTTCTAAAATATATGATTTAAAATTCAAATAAGAATAGATCTGATTACCAAGGCCCATTTTCTTAGAATTACCTTTTTCAATTACTTACTGGGTCCTCTCATATATCCTGTTATTTCTGCATGTATGAATGAACGTTCGTTTGGTTTCTTGTTTGAAGGTCGATAATTCTTACGGTGTGGTGTAATTGTAGTTTTCATCTAATGCGAACATTCTTTTATGTTTTGAATATCCTTCCATTAATTCTTTATTTTTCACATTTTTTATAATTCCATTGGATATAAATTTTTTTTATTTATAAAAAATATTTCCTTTCATCAGTTAATGTTTTTGGATAAGCAGAAAATGAAACTTTGAGATTATTTCAGAAACTCAAGAGAAGAATGTTATTAGTTTAAATTCTTCAAAGCAACCTTTTGCTTTGACCCTTGATCATATTTTGAGTTCAATAAAACTCTCCTGTCAAATCATTGTAAAATAATAGTTACCTTTTTGTTTTAGAAACAAAAGCAAATAATATACAGTGTTTGAAGACTTTTATATGCACGATAAACTGGAATAAGACAGTGACTTTGTTTGAATACGGAGTCACGATTGATGGCAAATGCTTAATAACGTTGTTGTTTTAGATTGTCTATCATGTTTGCGGATCTTAATGCCTTATAGCGATGAGTGACCAAGCGGGTAATCAGGTCATCCAACAAGGTAACTGGTATGTCAAGCCAATATTGCACAATGATGGGAGGTCGGGGCTCAGTTGTCAGTGAACAAATGTGTTTCGTCTCACAGGATTTGAAACGATGTCGGTATATGCTTACCTCTCTGCATTCATTCATCTGTTTAAGGTTTAAAGGCCAATCATGAAGTGCAGAGGCAAGGTACAGGGACAATGCAATGGCTAGTAGGACAATGCTCTAGAGAAGACTAATGATATATGCATACGATCAGCATCCAAGCTCCCTCTCCACCCAAGCTAGGACCGGGGAGGGCCAGGCAATGGCTGTTGATGACTTAGCAAACCTATAGGCTCCCACAAACCCCCCTTCTTTAGCTCACAAGGATGGTAAGGTTGCAAACACTACAAGAAATTATCAAGTTGGAGCTGGACTGGAACCTCAGTCAGGCTATCGCCAGGCAGGGACATTTCCAATAGGCCACCACAACCCTGAACACTTTTTGCAGGATTTATGAAGAAATAATTTACTACAATAAAGAGAAAACCTATTGGAGTGATAGGAATGACAAGCGAGTTGTCAACTGAAATTGGAAGTAGAAGTGGAGGAGGAAGAGGAACAGAAGATGATTATGAAAATTCGAATGTTGTTCGGGATGGAAATTAGGTTAAGGAGAAGTGTAAGATTCTTAAAACCACTACGACAATCTCGACAAGATTAATCATAAAACGGCAATTTAGGATAAAGGCTTGGCCCCTCGTACGCGCCAAATGAGAGCTGGTAATAAAGCGTCCATTAATAAAAGTGAAGTTAAATAATTTAACATGCTTGAGATTTAATTGATATATATATATATATATATATATATATATATATATATATATATATATATTATATATATATTAATAAGTAATCTCTTAGTTGTTATTATTTTTTATGACTGTGCTTCGGTAAATAACATGGAAAAAAATTAATGACTGATTTCTTTTATGAAAACAAGTAGATTTCATTGTTAATTTATTCCAATTGCATTTTTATGTTCCCTCAAATCAGGAAAAATTAGGTAATGAAACCAGGTTCAATTAAAAATATAATTATCTCAGAAAGGGGGTTATTCCTAAAATAATACTTTATTTCTTTCTTTGATTCAAGTAGAAGTTTTAGAATAATCGCCCATAAAATTATTATCATAAATTAGCATAGAATTATTAAGGTTTAGATATATTTTCTTTTTTCAAATATCACCCGGAAATTCAGAGACATGAATGCCAGCGTCCTTTTTGGAGAAGTCATTCGAATTCTCAAATGATAATGAACCTTAATGCCTGGAAAATCCAGCCCAAGACCCCTAACGGGATTAGGGATAATGAAGTTCCACCATTAGCAGTTATTCAGTATTTCGTTATAATTTATAATTTTCCGGTTGAAGAAGAGGTTGGAGACAATGTCCTTCCAGTTGATATTGATAAGTATGTGCGTTGAATATCTGTGCATTCAAGCATTTTTCTCTCATTTTCTAATTGAGAAATTAGTACTAAACGGAATTAAATGAGATGCCATGGAGTTAGTTCAAATGACTGTAAGGAACAGGTGACAGGAGGTAGTTGGAGCTGGGGATGGATTTATCCTTGGAGAAGTATTAATCCTCCCAGGATTTAGGGACTGCAAGAAATCCTCTTCCCGTACCCGCCTACCCTGCTTTCCTATCCACTCTTAAGGCAGAAGTTAAACTGACGCTTGATTAAAGTCAGGGCTTTATCGGGTCCTCTCCCACGTGTAATTGTAATTCTTCTTCTTTTTCTTATTATTATTATTATTATTATTATTATTATTATTAGTGTTGTTGGTGTTGTTATCATTGTTTACGCTATTTTCCCTGCTTTTCCAACTAGGGTTGTAGTTTAGCTTATGATAGCCAGTCGTCGTGTTATGACTGCACTTATTGGCCATCGACTTGGTTGGGCAAAATGTTTAAGAGTCGAATGGTTGGGTTAAATTTTACTGTTATTGAAGTTTGCAAAAAGATAGCATATCAAGTAAAATGAAGAGTAATATTGTAAATCATTAAAGGGAAAATGTTGTGGTAGCTTGTTGGAAATGTCCCTGCACAGCGATCAGCTGGACTAGGTTTCTAAAAACGCTCAAGCTCAATAAGTTCTTGTAGTGTCTGCAAACTCACGACATGTGTGAGCTAAGGATGAGGGGTTTAGGGAGCCTATCGGTCTACCTGCTGAATAATTAGCTACCATTGCCTGGCCCTCCCTGGTCCTAACTTAATCAAGAAGGGTGTTTGGCGCTGATAATATGTATATATGTTCAGTCTTTGTGGCATATGTGCGTCACCGTCCCTTGCCACTGCCATTCATGATCCACTTTTAAATGTTTCAGTCTCCAAAGCAGACATGTGGGGCAGATCAATCATTACGAGTACGTGACTCTGAATATCTCTCTCTCTCTCTCTCTCTCTCTCTCTCTCTCTCTCTCTCTCTCTCTCTCTCTCATATATCAATATTTCATTTTGCTATCCCACTGCTCGATAAGCATAATTGCTAATGGAGTTCTGATTTTGATATAAGAATTTATATTATTTTTAAAACTTACGTAAATTAGCAAGGCATTAAAAAAACTCTGAATAGAAAAGCTTTATTATTTTTCATATCCAATATAGGAAACATATTTTTCCAAAATAAGCCATAGTTAATGTTTACTGATATACTTTTTGTTGATGCTTCCATATATATATATATATATATATATATATATATATATATATATATATATATATATATATATATATATATATATAGATAGATAGATAGATAGATAGATAGATAGATATTAATATCAGTTGTATTACTTTTCATGTCATTATGGTAAACGTTTTTGGTATTCGTTGGATCCTCTTAAAAGACTGCACCCTAAGATGGTAAGAGTGTTATACCAATCCGAATTGCACAGCGTTTTCTTTAGAGTAACTCATTCGTTTGTCCCAAGGTTGGTGGACTTGGATAATAACAGTTTTGTTACAAGTCAGATGAATCATGTAACATTGTTGTGTGAAAGTAATGGCTTTTAATGCAATTTTTATGCATCCACATTGACAGTAAGTTTTTTTTTTTGTTTTTCAAATAACGTATTATACATCAGATTCTCAATGAAGGTGCACAATGCCTCCTGGAGCTCATTCATTAAAACCAAATCGTATGTAACTTAGTTATTATTATTATTATTATTATTATTATTATTATTTACTACTACTACTACTACTACTACTACTACTACTACTACTACTACTACTACTACTACTAGGTAAGTTGCAACCTTAGATAGAAAAGTAGGATGCTATAAGCCCTAATACTCCAAAATGGAATAAAGACTAAAGAGTAAACAGAATAAGGGAAGTACCAAACTACATATGAGAAGTAATGAATAAAATGTATAAAATATTTTGTTTTAAGGTCAGTAATAACGTTGAACTAGATCTGTTGTGCATAACCTATGAAGAGAAATTTAAGCTGACCTGTTCAACATAAAAACGTTTGCTGTAAGTTTAAACTTGTGAAGTTCGCCCATTCAAGTGCTAGATTAGGAAGATCTTCCACAATCTGGATGTCTTATATCCAGCTTTTTCAAATGTTGGCATCACATTGTTTCTATAATATTTTTGCAGCTTTTAACGTCTTTATTAGCTTTATCACAAAAGTTTGACGATTGCCAGTAAAACTGGGGTAGATGTAGATACCGTGCTTATTTTGTAATGTTGATTGTGGAAATACATGATGTATGTTCAGTTACTTCAGTATTATATTATTCGAAGTATAGGGCATACTATACTTCAACGAAACTTAGTAGTAGTAGAAGTATTAGTAATATTAGTAATCTAAATGACTATTGTTATTGAAAAGACGTTTAAATTCATATGGAAGTTACACGAATTTGGTTGTATGTGTAAAAATGAACGTACTCCGTAAGAAGGCATTGTACTGTAAGATCAAATGTAATAATTTAAATATTTTATTAATTTTCAAGTCATTCATCTTAATCTTGAGGAAATTCTTAGTGGAAGAGGAAAAGGCTTTGGAATTTGAAGTCACTATATGAAGAGTATAAGATTAAGGTAAACGATATCAAAAGTCATTTATTTTTATTACATGTTATATAAATAAGAATTAGTGAAAAACAATGGATATTTGGAGAGTAGGAAAAACTTTAATCAAACCCAAAAACCAAAGGAGGGAAGGAATTATGAAATCATAATCATTGAGACAAAACTGATCAATCGTTCAAATCTGCTGCCAGAAAACTCAAAATCAATCAATTAATCAAAGGCACTAAGAATTTGGATGCTCAGAGAAGAGGGTTTAGGGAACACTCGTACTGGTGTTAGGGGGGGGGGGGGGGCGTTGAAGTGGAGTAGTTAGAAGGATACGATTTCTTTGGGGTGGTAAGAGAGGAGAACGAAAATTTGAGAGAGAGAGAGAGAGAGAGAGAGAGAGAGAGAGAGAGAGAGAGAGTATGGCTTCTGTTTTGGAAGCCAGAGTGAAGCGGGAAGAGGGAGACCAACTACAAGTTTTGAGTTGAGCCTAAAGCTGAAGGGTGAAGCGAACGTTGTCATCTGAAGGGTGGGGGGGGGGGGGGCTTGTGGAGTGTTTCCCCTGTTTAAGGACATGTGGTTACTGATGTCAAATCAAAGCTCAGAATGACGTGATGTCAAAGTGATTAGGTTTCTTAATCATTTCTTAGTTAATCGATGCGAGTGTGTAAGTCGCTGTTTCATTTTAGAATAATAATTTTTTGCTTTTTTTAGAATCCTAATTAAAAATTATTATTCCCAATGATAATTTGCTAAATTTTACTCTCAATGTAACCTTTAATTTGATAATTGAGCGTTCTTTAAGTGAAATTAAATTCTTGACTTTATGCAAACACCCAAACCTTTCCATGTTAGTTCTCTTTCTATACACCGAGAAAACGTTTCAGACTAAATTATACCGTTCGTAATAATTTGAGTTTGAATTAATGCCAAGCTTATAATTACTCTAGTCTAGACGATGTGTTTGACAAACATGACCTGTCTGTTCCATTAGCTTTGGTTCCTGGGGCTATGTAGACCCATAGTTCTATCACAGGTTTTTCACCCTCCATTCTTTGAGGACACTCTCTCTCAACTTCATAAGGCATTTTCCATAAAATTTAGCTTATCAAATTCATATTCCACAGGGAGAAAGTTCCCATAAAGAAAAAAATTCCTTGTAGAAAAAAACTGATACTTGATTATAAAAATCTAAAGTAAATAGCGAGGAATTGGAAAGACGAATTGCTAATATGTGGGGGAAGAAAGGTGCAGCTTTTATTTCAAGTTTCTTAATTTAACCGGTTGGGAAGATTTAATGGAACTTGCGTTTGTTTTTGATGGTCCCTTCCACTCCACTCATGTTTGGTTAGAGTTTAATTGATGAAGGAGTGTAACCCCCCCCCCCCACTCTCTCTCTCTCTCTCTCTCTCTCTCTCTCTCTCTCTCTCTCTCTCTCTCTCTCTCTCTCTCAGTATTTCACCCTACACCACCCCTTCGAACCTTCTGTTTGTGTGTTGGCTCATAAGCGGGAGAAATAAGCAATAGATAAGTAGGCTACGGTATTTCACATCGATTTTGATGTCGATCATATATATACATGATCGGCACTGAAGTCACCCCTCCACCCAAGCTAGCTCCTAGGAGGACCAGGTATTAGCTGCTGGCAATCTGCACTCTATGCTTTTGTGCTTTGTCTGAGAAATTAGTGTGTTACCGCTTGGTTTTATATCCTTCATCATGAAAAATCTTCGGCTGACGAGCTGGAACTTACTGTAATCATTGTTGATTAGTCGACTTTTAACTGGACTGGGATTTTAATGCTCTGAATGGCTGGAAGTGGCTCAGTGATTGGAATTTTTTAGCTTTGATCTCAAAATGGATATAGTTAATCAGTGTTATGGTCGTCCGGTTCGTCAACTTTTTGTATTCTCATGCAGATAGGGATTCGCAGAAACTAATACAGTGGTAGTGTTTTTGCCCAGCATTCGCATAGTGGCAGATCGGTTCCAGCCCGGGACCTTGTGTTTAAACTGTTCACTGGGGAGGCCACTGCTGTGGTTGGGCACCACAGTGAGGTGGGTTGCCTTATCCGGCTGACGTTCTTGTGGGCATCTATTCTGATAAAACTGGAACTGAAAAAAAAACACCTTTAACCTTTATGTTACTTTGATTTTATTATTTCTATTATGTTGGAATATGTTTATACGTAGATCACCATATTAGGCGTTTAACCTTTTGCATTTCATATTATTATTGACGTCAAAGAATTAACACAATTGGAGTACATTTTAACCATATAGTAACGTCCATTATTTGTAATAATAATAATGATAAAGATAATAATGTTAGAATGATAATCTCTTTTGTGTACGACTTGAAATTTTGAACATTTTGAATGAAACAGGGCATTCGTTAAAGACGGGCAGGGTGGCGTGAGAAGGCAATAGTGTGTTTTTGTTTGCGAGAGAGAGAGAGAGAGAGAGAGAGAGAGAGAGAGAGATCTGTTTAGGTTAGCATCAGAAGGGTGAAAGGAAATCGGTTTATCCCTCGTTATGGCGAAAAGGGACTGAAATGAAATGATCCCTTTTTCGGGTAGTGTTGGGGAGGGGGTAGCGTGAGGAGTTGGAGACCGGTGCAAATGCTTCCTACCGTCTTGGTGATAATTTTTTCCCCATCAAGAGATCACAGATCATGAAGAGGGCCTTCTACTTTGCTGGTGCGTGTGTAATAGGGTAATTAACTTTCACATATTTGAGTTTATTATGAAGAAGTCGATGTATATTTTTTTTCGTGGGATGGGCTAGTAATGACTTTACATTCTTGCACGCGCTTGACTGTGGATGCCATTTCGATCTTTGCTATATGTTATAATAACCCTTTTGCTTTTAATATACATTTTCTTATCACACAAACTAATATATCGCAGATTATGCTTTTATTTTGTAAAACACTTTTTTTTTCATTTTCATATAACTGACAATATGAAATATAGTTTTAAGTTTAATGAAACCTTTTCCTTTTTCTTACCGGCCAAGATAATATTGACCATAATAGGATAATTTTTTCAGCTGGATTTTATATCGCCGCAAAACATGATAACGTGAAATATGCTATATGGTTGAGAAAAAGTGTACAAGATAACATAAAAGATGCTTGGATGGTATATGAAACCTTTAGGTATTTCAAGGTGGAGCAAGTTATGATTTTAAGTGTAAAAAACTGATTCGCGTTCTTATCACTCAGGATATATAAGATGGAATAAGGTGTGCATGATTTTCTAACAGGTGCTGCTGACTCTTAGCTGTTTTGGTTCTCATTCTCATACATCTCCCAGCTGTGGGAGTGTAGGGGTTCCCCTCCTTACATCTCAGCTATAGGAGTGTGGGCGTTCCTCCCGACATCTCTCAGCTGTGGGAGTGTAGGGGTTCCCCTCCTTACATCTCTCAGCTGTGGAAGTGTGGGGTTCCTTCCTATACATCTCAGCTGTAGGACTGTGGGGGTTCCTCCCCCCATCTCTCAGCTGTGAGAGTGTGGGGGTTCCCCTCTCTACATCTCCCAGATGTGGGGGTGTGGGGTTCCTTCCTATATATCAGTTGTGGGAGTGTGGGGGTTCCCCTCCCTACATCTGTCAGCTGTGGGAGTGTGGGATTCCTCCCTACATCTCCCAGGTGTGGGAGTGTGGTTTCCCCTTACTCAGTATTTCCAGGGATTTATGATCCGCTCCATTTTGGAAATAATCTGAGGTTTCTTGAGAAAGATGTTGATAAGTATAACCCTGGGTGTGTCTTGCTATCTTACTAGGTCTTTCATTCATATTGGTTTTCTAAATGAAGTTTGCTTCAAGAATATAAAGATGATTCTCTCTCTCTCTCTCTCTCTCTCTCTCTCTCTCTCTCTCTCTCTCTCTCTCTCTGGTGTAATTATTCCCAAAAGCTATCATATCTAATTCAACAGGACTGTGCAGCTCTTGAACAGAAATAGGCTAACAGAGGGGAGAAGACATGGTAGTTTTTGAAAACTGGAAATGGGACACAACCACTAATGAAGAAGGGGATGGGAAAGGAAGGTGAAGAATTTCCTTCAAAGGGAAAAAAGGAGAATATTGGATCCAAAGTGGGGACGGCTTCATGGAGGAAAAGTGCTTGCGGGAAAATGAAAAGTCTGGACGAGAATGATTTGCAGAATAAAGACTGAGCGAAGAAGGGGAAGAGAAAAGACGTGGAAAAGAAGAAGGCTCATCCTAGAGCTGCAATGGCCATGCCAAAAATGAAGGTGCCTTGAGATATGTATTTGTCCCTAAGGAATTTCAAAGCTTTTCATGGCCAGATTCTCTCTCTCTCTCTCTCTCTCTCTCTCTCTCTCTCTCTCTCTCTCTCTCTGAAGAGAAATATGGCAAATAGCACGTGGGGTTTTTTGTTACTTTAAAGAACAGCTCTATGCTGTTTACTGATCGAGGAAATGAAATAAAAATTTAATCATGTTTATTGGTTATTTGCCCCTAAGGAAATTGAAAGCTTTTCATAGCCAGATCTCTCTCTCTCTCTCTCTCTCTCTCTCTCTCTCTCTCTCTCTCTCGTGTGAAAAGAAATATGGCAAATTTTACAGGGGGTTTTATATTACTTCAAGAGCGGCTCAGTGCTGGTTACTGATTGATAAGATTAAGTAATCATTGAATAATGAAAGTTGGTTAGAATAATTGTTAATCGAAATAATTTGTAGCTAAGAGTCCTTTCTATTTTGAACTTGATTTGATTTTACTGTTTTAATAATTTTATCTTCCGTAAAATCCAATCGGCGCTGTTAGAAGTATGTAAGATTTTTTTATTTTATCTTAAATTATGAAATTAGTTTTTTATTTGCCATTATTCGTTGATAAAATATGTATTAATGGGCGTTTAGTTTTAAATGAAAAAAATGCAAATGGAAACATACACTACTGATTGAATTATTATTATTATTATTATTATTATTATTATCATTATTATTCTTATTATTATTATTATTATTATTATTATTATTATTATTCTTATTATTATTATTATTATTATTATTATTATTATTATTATTATTATTATTATCATTATTATTATTATTATTATTATTATTATTCTTTGAAGCGATGAGATATCGTTAAAACTCCAGCTTTCGTAAAAGGTAAATGAAGAAATGTTTCAAACAAATGCCTAATATGTTCGCTGAAAAAGTGGCATTATACTGGGAAATGATTTCCTAGTTACTAAGTAGACGAGTAATGTGAATTTCTGGTAAATTTTTATCGACAATATGCTTTATAAAGAGGTTTCATGTTGAAGCAAAGACAAAACTACTTTAATTGCTGTCTATATCATTTAGGGATATGATTCCCAACGTGATATATGTTCTGTTTTGGAGACTAACTCATCAAAGGGATCTCAATCCGCGTCTAGCAGTCATCACTACGATTCTCTCTCTCTCTCTCTCTCTCTCTCTCTCTCTCTCTCTCTCTCTCTCTTCATATGGCTTTTTTAACTCCAAGCCCCTTCATCTAGACATGTAAAATTACCAGTGACGTAACAACTTTTCCAATAAGGAGAGTGAGTGTTGGGTGTTTGGAAACCTGATAATGGCTCATCAAGGATATTGACATTCCATTAAAGAGGTGCTTCTCTGCGGAAAAGATCGTAATAATTGGGTTGGACAGATTTTTAAACTTTCTTTTTCGTTTATGAACACTTTCATAGTCGAAATGTAAATATTTGTTCATTAAAGTGTTACTGAAGAATCTGTATTCCGTTGACTGGCTTTCATCCTCACCGAGTCTTCAAACTAGATGAAATCTAGACTGCATTAATATACTGGATTAACCCCAAGGAAAATTTCATGGTCAGTTACAAACTTTCTGGCAATCTAGATAACTGATCGAGTGGTACTCCAGTTAACAATGTAGTTTTTTTTTATTCCGTTTCATTGTTTTTATTTTTTTTTTCATTAAAAACAAGGTTTATTCAATCTTCTGTGCATACATGAATTTACAGATTTTATTTAATTGATAACGTAAAAGTTTATAATGAATAGTTATCGTAATTTAGATCGAATGATAAATTATTATTATCATCCCACACTCCATTTAGTCTATATCAAAAGTATATTTATGTTACGGAAGATGGGAAGCTGTTGTCTATATAAAACATGAAGAGGCAAGGGGATTGACGTAACAGTTCGGTGGATAAAAGTCAATATATATCAGGGAAAACCTTCAACAAAGAAACCAAAGAACAGGTAGTATAGAGACGGACAGAAAAAAAAAAATATGTAAGATTCGTTATGAATTGGGAGTATTGCTAAGGGTACAATTAAGGATTACAAACAGAAGACTGAGGAGTGACCTTTTTCACAGGAGTGTGATAGGGAAAATGGTTAAGAATATTTGACAATATTTAAGTTGAAAAGCATTTCATATATATATATATATATATATATATATATATATATATATATATATATATATATGTGTGTGTGCGTGTGTGTGTATTTAAATATATGTATGTATGTATGTAAATATATGTATATATGTATATGTATATATGTATATATATAAATGTGTATATATATATATATATATATATACACGTTTATTCTTGCATCATACATGTGTGTATACAATATATATATATATATATATATACACGTTTATTCTTGCATCATACATGTGTGTATACAATATATATATATATATATATATGTATGTATATACATTCATACATACATACATACATACATATTCAAATAACCCATATATTTTAATACCTTAATGTCTGGATTCTCTCTTATACCTTGGGATCAGAGTCCCAAAGGGGAACCAACTCAAAGACAATAGCTTCTGGCCGGTCGGGGAATCCAGACATTAAGGTATAAAAATATATAGCTTATTTGAATGTGAAAAAAACACCTAAATGTGCAAAATTTGTCATATATGTATACACACACACACACACACACACATATATATATATATATATATATATATATTCTTTTGCCCGTGAAGCCAAATTGGTAGTGACGTCTCATTTAGTAAAAACAACAAAATAATCTTGACAAGCTCCTAACTATAGCAGTATTTATGGACGTGAGGGCATGTGTGGACAACCAAAGGTAATTTCTACGTAATTTCGTTGGAAATTCGTTCTTGTCAAGTTAGCAAGTTTGGTGAGAACTATGATTCTCAAGTTCTTGAACTAACCATTCAGAGACCAAGTCTTTGGAAGTCGTATCTGATCTGTAGCGCCCATCCTAATGTCAGCATTTGTTTCAGCAACAAGAAATGAGGAGGTTTTAAGGTACAGTGGGCCTCTCTCAGAGGAAGTGTACCCTGTCACACCCATACTTTCGGCCAGTTCTTGTGTGTAGCCCCTCCCACCACCTCTGCCATCTCTCCCTATACTACATGTTTGGTGAATTGTAACACTTCCTCAAAGCGAGGTGTTCCATAAAGTCCTGTGTCCAACTGTAGGTTACTATTATTGGTCTTGTGAAATTGAAAAAAAAAAATAAATGGTTGATCTATTAGATGAAAATTGTCCTGAAGATACAGCACAAGATCACTTTAAACTACTATCAATGCCATGTCAGTAAATATGTGTGCTGTAAGTTATCAAGATTTTTATTTCCAAATGAAGTGAAACTATCTCGGGTTAGAGATTATATCCATGCCGAGACCACTCGGTAGTGAATAAATGAGTTAGTGTTCCAATAACGCACAATTACTAACAGTTGAATTTGGCAGAGATACCGGAATTTATATATAGAAATTATTAAAATAATAAAGTATCTCTCTCTCTCTCTCTCTCTCTCTCTCTCTCTCTCTCTGTCTCTCTCTTTCTCTCTCTCTCTCTCTCTCTCTTGTTGATTATAGTGACATTCGGACCTATGAAATAAAAACTCCTGTATTATAAGCTCTGCTCTGAAGATACTGGCATTATCTTTGTAAATTATAAGATTAGCTAAACACCATTTAAGGATTTTAAAACTTCAACAGCTTTAAATTAGAAATCAATTGAAATAATGCATGAAGGGGACATAAGTGTCCAATATTCGAGACACAAGAAGTGTTTGTCCATTTCACCACTTAACTATTACATCAAGGATGGACATTTCTCTACTGTAAAGAAAATCTGCATTTCGGGCATATAAGCTCACTAAATATGATAAAATAAAATGGTTTCTAAGCAACGTCGAGTGAAACTAAGCGAAAAGAAAGTATGGCAAAGGAAAATTAGTGCTAGCGGCTCTCTTTTTTTTCTTTCACTCAACTCGTGGATATTGCAATATCGTTTTTCATGTATGAATTGGAAACCAATAACCAACAGTCTTTTGTTATCCTTTTGTATGTTATATATGAATGAAGACTAGTTATAGATATATTTACATTCTTTCTTCTATATCATGAAATGGCAATTGCATATGAAGATTACGTTTTCCTGTTTTTGTTTTATTTATGACCGAGTAGGCGAGTACTCCTTTGCAAAGATAAAGAAATAGAAAGGAAAGTGATGTTGGAAAATACCGTTTGTTTATATTTTAAATTGTTTCCCCTTGTGGCTCACATAATTAAGCTTGTTTCGTTTTTGTGATCGCTCACACTTTTGATGCTATTGACTACAATTCTTCTCACCAGAAACTCCAGACATCGTATTGCTTTTGACAAAATGTCTTCGAAAGTCCCATCAAATTAGATTGTCACTCCTCGTGATGGAATTTAGAACTTAGCAATTCCAAGTTCCTCCCTTTTGTAATTGAATTAGGCTACTCCAAGATACCGGAATTGTCGTCTTTGGGGGTAGGGGGGCCCAGGGTCGTGAATTCCTCTATCATCTGATACATTTTCTGTCGTGATTAACGAGCCACGATTTTGATGTTTCTTCTGAGTAGCTGGTCGCTTTTCCAAGAGAAACATCCCATAAAAGAAGCGAAATTGACTAGGTAGTAGTTGGCCAGGGCACCAGCCACCCTTTTAGATATTACCACTAGAGAGTTACGGGGCCTACGGTTTGGCGAGATAATACTACATTGGATCCTTCTCTCTGGCTACGGTTCATTTTCCACTGGCCTACACACACAAACACACACACACACACACACACACACTGAATAGTCTGGCCTATTCTTTACATATTCTCTTCTGTCCTCATACACCTGACAATGCCGATTACCAAACAATTCTTCTTCACTCAATGGGTTACTGCACCGTAATTGTTCAGTGGCCACTTTCATCTTGGTAAGGGCAGAAGAGACTCTTTAGCTATGGCAAGCACGTCTTTTAGGAGAAGGACGCTCCAAAATGAAACCTTTGTTGTCTAGTCTTGGGTTGTGCCATAGCCTCTGTACCATGGTCTTCCACTTCCTTGGGTTAGAGTTCTTTTGCTTGAGGGTACAGTCGAGCACAATATTCTATCTTATTTCCCCTCCTCTTGTTTTGTTAAAGTTTTTATATTCTATATAGAAGATATTTATTTTAATGTCACTCCTTAAAATTTTGTATTTTCCTTTTTTCCTTTCCTTACTGGGCTATTTTCCCTGTTAGAGCTTATAGCATCCTGCTTTTCCAGCTATGGCTGTAGCTTAGCAAGTAATAATAATAATAATAATGCGTTGTATTGCGTTGTATTTACCAAACATTCATAAGTTTTACTTGATATTTACCAGTGGGGAAAGTTACAGGCGAAAGAGAAAACTATAGCGTTATTAGCGATTAGTCGAAATACTATTGCTATTAACCAATTGGACATCGTTTGTGCTTTTGTAATTATCAGAGGCTACGGTACATTAGTCTCTCTCTCTCTCTCTCTCTCTCTCTCTCTCTCTCTTCTCTCTCTCTCTCTCTCTCTCTCTCTCTCTCAGTGCTTGTGTGTATGCGCTGTTCCTACAAACTTTATGTAAGGATTTTCCTCTCAATTATGTGTATCAGAAATTTTGTGAGCAAAGTTCTAGACAGTAGAGTGGTACGACTTAGGAATGGCATTGGCATAGCGGCAGGTCGAGTTCTGCCTCGGAATGTGATCAGGTTACTGATGTGGTTGGATTAACCCGGCTGACGTTCCGATGAGCTTCTCTTCAGATGAAATTAAAACTGACGCCAGACACTTGGAACTTATTAAAGTTTTATTGTTCGTCTTGACGTTTTCGAAAACGCTGTTAAATCCTTTTCAATTTCACGACCATTTGGAAACGTCCCTGTCGGTTGATCTGCCTGACTGAGGCTCGAGTTACGCTCAAGATCGATAGTTTCTTGCAGTGTTTGTAAACTCAACATCCATGTGAGCTAAGGATGGGTGGTTTGTTGGTCCATAGGTCTACCTGCTGAGTCATCAACAGCCATTGCCTGGCCCTCGCTGATCCCAGTATGGGCGCTGATCATATGTATTAATGGGGCACTCTCATGGAAGTAGTTCTGCGTAATAGGGCATTGACATTTCCCCCTTGCTGTGCTATTCTTGAGTAGCCTTTAAATCTTTAAATATAATCATCTCTTGGTTTTCTTTACATCTTGGGTTCTTAAATACGTTGTTTTTTCTGGTTTCCAGTTTGGAGATATGAAAGGTCTACGTGAAATTAGAAAAGTGAGATAGTGTGAGGAACTGATCGAATTCTTCTTAAATTGTATCGAAGTTCGTGTAGCTCAGAAGGCTATGCAATGTTTTGTGTAAGGAAATATTTCTCCATCACCTCTGTTATATAGTAATTAAAGATGTCCTATTTTATTACAACAACATCAATTCAGTCATTTCTAATCCAGTACAGGACAAATTCCTGAGACATGTCCATATTCATGTCTGAGGTTTGACCATTATCATCACCCCTCTGCCCACTGCAGATTGATGATGATGGGAGATTTCAGTCATATCGCTCACAGCAAACCAACCTAGTTTGAGTGGCCAGGACCAGTACAGCTTTGCTGATCATAACGATACGCAAAGCCTTTCATCACGTTAAGGTATCTCCACTCAGAAAGGACCTATTCTATTGGTAGGGACGAAATAAAAAATGCTTTTAATGTGACAAGGAAGATCTTTTGAATACGGTATTCAATAGTGTAATCAATTTATTCTTTTCAAAATACTTTAAATCATTAAGTCTTCTGGAGGATCGCTTAGACTCCGTGTGTGCTCCCATCTTTAAGGGCTGTCCAGCGACAAGAGCCCGTGTCATGCTATAGGCATGGCAATCTGCATCATCATCATCAGCTCCCACGAACTTTCAAGGCTTCGTCTGATCCATTTCCCGAGCGCTGCTGGGAGCGATTAATCCTTCCATTCGTTTTATCTCTCGTCTCTTTCCTTCTTTCTCTGTCAACAGAACCTTAATTAGGAATCTCGGAAGGACAACATTTCTTTTCTAATGGCTACAGTTTAGACAAGTTAGAGGAAAGAATTGTCACGGTGTCCTCCTCGTCAGCTTTGCCTGTGCACTTTCTTAAAGAACAATTGGAATGTAATCGGTGGAATATTCATTTATTCATAACGAAGGATGAAGGGAAAATCAATACTAGTCTCACCTACTTTCTCAAAAATATGCAACGAAAATTTAAATACGAGAGAGAGAGAGAGAGAGAGAGAGAGAGAGAGAGAGAGAGAGTCAAAACCTTTATTCCATTATAAAATGGTTATTCTGTTACATAACAATATAAATTATTTACATAAAATTCACAATAATTGGATTGTAAAAATTTAGGATATATATACATTCAAGTAAAATTTAAAAAATATTGCTTAAGTTTCTTTTTGAATAAATCAGAACTAACATTTGTACATTTTCTTATTTCCAGAGGTAGTTTATTCCAGCAAGCTGGGCCCCTTATTGCCATTGAGCGTGAACCCAAATCAGTTCGATAGCTGTCTACATATAGATTTTCATTCTGTCTGGTTAATGCATTCCTACAATTACCAACTGTAGGAAATGTGTATAGCCAGTTGGGATATTCTTTTCTCAAACTTTTAAAAACAAAAACACAAACATCGTACATACACTTTTCTTTTAATTTTATCCACTTTAATTGCTGGAGGGTTGGGGTGATGTGATCGTGTTTTTTCACCCCAATAACGGCTACTCTACCTGCAAAGTTTTGGATTTTTTGAGCTTTTTCCATGTGCATATCATTAGTTGACCCCTATATCTTAATACAGTAGTTTATTACACTCAAGACCAGGCTTTCTACAATAAAAGCTCGAGTAGTATCATCAAAGTAATCTTTTACTCTACTTAAATACATTAGAATGCCACTAACTTTTCTACTCAGCTTGTCAATGTGAGTACTGAATGTCATGTACCTGTCCATGTGTAGACCTATATTTTTCACATGTTGACTTATCTTTACTTCATCACCATCGCATTTTATTATAATGTCATTTGGAATTTTGCTAATATACTGTGAGCTACCCACAAACATGCACTGTGTTTTAGTGGCATTTAATAATAGCCCTTTTCTTAGAAAATATTTCTTAATTTTGAGCAATATTAGTTCAGCCCTTTTTATCAAGCCATCTAAATTTTCCATTTGATCAGCCAAAAGAACTTGGGTGTCATCAGCGTATTGAATTAGCAAGCAGTTTTCTATGTATTTAATCATGTCATTAACGTAGACTAAGAACAGAATTGGACCTAGGACAGATCCCTGTGGGACTCTAAATTCAACCTTTTCAATGCAAGAATTTACGTCTCCTAATATAACTACCTGACTTCTATCCTTCAAGTAATCCTGAAACCAGAACGTATCAATGTAATGTTCCTTAAGAGATTTACACAATTCATCATGGTTGACACTATCAAATGCCTTTGATAGGTCACATAAAATTAATATGGAAACTTTTTTCTATCAATATTTTCATAAATTTCATCTGTTAATTTCATCAAAGCTGTTTCTGTTGATAAACCTTTACGGAATCCATGCTGAGTGTTAGAAATCAAATTATTTTTTCTAGATGTTCCATTAACTGATTACATACAATCTTTTCTATTACTTTCGATATTACTGGAAGGATAGAAACAGGTCTATAATTACCGGGGTCGTCCTTGTCTCCTTTCTTGTGAAGAGGGTCTACGAGGGGTTGTTTCCAAATAGAAGGATATTTCCCAGTTACAATCGATGTATTTATGATAACCGTGATATAATATGCAATAGCTGTAAGGGAATCTTTTAGAAAACTAGTAGGAATACCATCCGTTCCGTAAGCATTACTATTATTCAAACTCTTAACTGTTAATATTATTGTTTCTACTGTAACTGGTTGCGGTCTAAACAATCTTATATTATTGCCAAAATTATTTTGAGTGTTTATAATATCTTCATTTTCGTACTTTTGTAGAATTTCCTGCGTTTTATCATAAGTTATTTTTCCTACATTAGCAAAGTATTGGTTAAATTGATCTGCTCTAGCTTTTGGGTTGTCGTATTCAATCTTTTTATTTGTTTTAGTAGATACAATATTATTCATAATTTTCCATGTTTCTCTGCGAGATTTACTTTTCTTGATCTTGTCTTTGTTATAATAAGCTTTGGCAGTACGCATTTTCGAATTGATGAGTTTTTTCATTTCCTTATACGAATTGTTAAGATTTTCATCATGTCTATTCTGTTTAAGCCTTTCTTGCATTTTGTCCCTTTCAATCATACTGTTTTTGAGATCATTGTCTATCCAAGGTGCACTGGGTCTCCTTATTTCCTTCGTGGTTATTGGGGCACATTTATCTAAGGCACTATTATATACTTTATTGAAAATTCCTGTTTGAATATCTGTGTCATCAGTATGCATGATTGTATCTAAAATTATTTTCTGGTCTAGCAATGTATTGCACAAAAAATCTGCAGAATAATATTTTAAACACCTAGAAGTTACCGTGACTGGTTTACGCTTTGGCTTCTTGATATCTATGATAAATGAAATATGTTCATGGTCAGCTACAATACTTGGATTTACCTCGATTTTAATGACACTTTCCTGCTTGTTTGTTATTAACACGTCTAGTAGTGTGGATGAGATGGGGCTAACTCTAGTAGGTTTATTAATCATTTGATTTAATTTGGTGACTCTTAAAATATTATGTATCTTTGCTGAACCTAACATCAAATCATCATTTAGATCACCTATTACATAAATTGATTTATTCTTCAGAGAAATCATTCTCAGACATTCCAAAACATAGTTAAAAGTATCATTTGAAGCATGTGGATGTCTATACAAGCAACCAATGATAACAGAAGGTAGCTTACGAGATTGCACAGAGAGCCAAACCTCTTCTACCCCCTCTACTCTTTGAACATTAAGATTACAAATATTAACAGAAAAATTATTTTTTACATAAATACAACACCCTCCACCTCTTCCTTTGTCACATCTATATATTGTATAATTAGGAAAATCAATGAGTGAATCGACAACATTCGGGGTTAACCAAGTCTCAGTTAAACATAATACATCAATATTTCCGTTTAAGAGCATTAATTCAATTTCACATATCTTACTAAGGAGAGACTGTACATTCAAATATTCTATACACAAAAGATCGTTTTTTGGAGTCACATGATTATCTATCCCAGTACCAATGTCCGGGACGAGCACTTCTTGTGTGATAACTGCCTCTTGATGGAAGAGGCGGGAAGTCATATTCCCACGTATCCGCTCGTGACCAGTAGTTGTCATGGGAGAGGTCATGGTAGTCATAAGGCTGAGCTGAGTGACCTCTATAATTGGCTCTATTTGTCGACTGCCTATGGGGTGGTCTCCTATTGTATTCCTCACTTCGTTATTGCGGGGGTGATCCTTGGTGTTGGGGGAATGGGAGTGGTAGGAGTGGGTATTCCATCTAAACCCCATCCGAAATGGCTGTTTAGGCCTACCTACATTTCTTTGCGTCAACGGCTTCGTGGCGGCTTCCAATTGTCTTCTCCTAATGTGGGGCAGGAACGGTCGAGTGATTATACCGTCAGCCCACGGATGACCTCCCATCACTGTATTCTGCTTATTCTCTGGCACCTCTGCTACAAATGATTGGCCTCGTTTAGAATGTCCAAGGTGCCGTACTTTAATTTCTTGTTGTGAGAGCCCTCGGAAAACTAACTCATCAACCACATTCTTAATAGATGCATTGCTGCTGACACCTCCAATGTATATTTGTACTGACCTTTGGGGTTGTACTACGATGTTGTCTTCCGAAATTTGCTCTTGACGTGTTTTTCTATTTTTCTTTTTGTTGACCGGTGGTATGATACTGCGTTGGTCCGTAGGGACTGCTTCCTCCTCCTTCCTTTCTTCCTCCTGGCCTTCGCTCTCATCTTCACTTTCTTCCTGTTGTAAATAATTGTTGTCGATAGGGGGAAGTGTGGGGGAGGGCAGTGGATTAGGGAGTGGCTGGCTGTCCACCTGCATTGTTTCCGTCCTGAGTAAGTCAGGGTTCCTTATCAAAGGAGATTGGGGGAGAGTTTGGCGCGATTCATTAACACTATTTTCTGAATATTTTGTTATTGATTGTTCGAGCTTATAGACTCTTTCTTGAAGTGATGTTACTGTTTGAAGTAGTTCTGCTATAATCAAATTATTATCATCAAAGTTATGTGCACTTTGCTCATTGAAAATTTTATCTAGTTCTTTATTTTTATGTGAATTAATTATGCACGTGCTAAGAGTTATAATATCGCTCACAATTTTATGTTTCACTTGTCGCTTCACTGGTTTTTTATTTTTATAATCCGAAAACACACTACATATTTCTATTATTAGGAGATCTCTCAAGGATATTAATAAATCCTGATGACATTTATCAAGCACTTCTTTGATATCATGTGTAGAGTACTGGCATATCTTTTTCAAAGATTGAAGAAATACTTATGGGTACACGTCTTGGTTAATTGTTCCCAAGATTCCACGAGAGAGAGAGAGAGAGAGAGAGAGAGAGAGAGAGAGAGAGAGAGAGAGAGAGAGAGGGGGGGGGGTAGAACACTCGATTACTTTAAAATATGAATGTTCAACATGTTCTGTCTGTATTTGAAATAGATTTTTTATTCCGTAGCAGCATTATATAAAAGTAAGTTATGTGTTGAGTGAAGTCGGTGTTTACATGACAATTAGTTATTTAAGTTTTTTCTTGGTTGTAATTTAGTAAATCATCTCAAAGCCGGGCTCAGGTCAAAGGTTCAAATGTTCGATCAGTAGGATTTTGTATGATAGAGGAATTTTGTGCGTTCCATACGGAAAAGATATTTGTGTTAATTTGATAGTAATATCAAGAACTGAGTGACATTCAACTCTATTGTAAGATTTCGTTAAGAATCAGCCACAAAAACGAACGCGCAAATGTAAAGTAGATCGTGAAGGGAAATGTAAACAGATGGGAGTTATATTCAAAGATAACATTAAAATACATGATTAGGTATTTGTAGGTCAGTAAGTTTTATGTTGTAGTTTATTTAGAAAATACTTCTATAGAAATAAACTAAGGATACAAAATAAGGAAACATTTTTGTTGGTATTGTTTCCAGTTAGTGCAAAAAGCCAAAATTTTTATTAAAAGATATAGATTATCTAGGAGAAGATACCTAAACAAATGTATGGGTAAGAAATCTGAGGAAAGGATAAGTAAGAGAAATCTGAGGAGAAAATGAGTAAAAGAAATCTGAAGAGAAAATGAGTAAGAGGAATCTGAGGAAAAGATAAGTAAGAGAAATTTGGATAAATAAATAGGTAAGAGATATTCAAAGAAAAATCTTTGGAGGAAATGTGTGTTGTTGGTTCGTGAATCTAACAATGAGAGTGAAGTAATGAGAGATAACTGGATGACGGCCCAAGTTGGAGGTCCATTAAGGCTATCAAAAGGAAACGTTACGAGGAAGAAGAATAAGAAGAAGAATGCGTCTGATTTGTTACTTTCTTACGTTGTCTAAGACTTCAGTTGGTATTTAAAGTAACCGGGTGTTACACTTGTTTTGTAGTTATACATAGAGTACATTGTTTTATAATTATTATCCATTGCTTTTTCAGAATATTAACTTTTTTAAGGTATACAGTAACCGAACGTGAGGTTTCTTTAACGGCTGGATTGTCTTATTGTTTTTTTTTGTAGTTATACATACATAGAGTACATTAATAGATTGTCTATCGTTTATAATGTATACTGTAGAAATTGAAAAAATCCTGGAAAAAAGCAATTAACATTAATTATGAAAAAAAGTAATTAATGCTAATTGCTCTTTATAAAGCATACCTTATAAATGACAGGCATAACGACTTTCCCCAAATGACACTGAACTGAGGAAAACTTATTTCCATGAAGTTTCCTGATTTAGGAGATAAATGCATTGTTGATCATGAGTCATTGGGTGAGTAGAATAGAATGTTCAATACATCTGTTTTATATTTTGGTAATCTGGAAATTTTCGTTGCAGGTATGTGATGGTAACGACTTCTAAGGTAACAAAAATGAGATTTTATCTTTATTTATTCTGTTTTTGTTCCCTTTATACATAGAGGTGCAGTTCTAGAAAATGTCATTTATAAGGGGTTGCGAATTCACTATTATTTCCTAAAATTATAATAATAATAATAATAAGCACAGTTTGAAAATGTTGAGACTATAGAAAGATAAGAGAGAGAAAAAAGAGAAAAGAGGAAAAAATGAGAATAAAGGAAAGCGTAATAAATCTATATAAATCAAGCAAAATAAACTTTGAGAGAAAGGAACCTGGGAAGAGAGGAGGATAATGATAGATAGGTAAGGTCTACCTTTTGGGGAGAGGAGACCACTTGTGTATAGTGGACGAAAGAAAAGAGAACAAAAATTAATATTCTAATAAAGAACTGTTTTGGGATACAAATGAAAAGGGGAATGTGTAAAAGAGTAATAAGTGGGTGAAGGTAGGCGTGGCCTAAAGTTGCGCAGTTGAAGCGAATTGTAGTATTTGAAGGCGATTAAATGCATTGTTATGGTCTTGTGAGGAATCAGATTCAGCAAGGACCCAGGTCAGCTTTAATGTTATTCCCGAATGACGTAACTTACTTCTTAAGGAAATGACTTGATTTTCTTGTCAAAGGAAATTCATTGGAAGCAAGATTTTGTTCACTGTTCGGTTCTGATTTCTTTTTCTTATTGATTAATCTGAGAATAATTCTAAATGAGGTTTGTGACATATTCAAAGACATAAGATATTCACAAATTAGTTTTTCAATCGTATTTTTGCGAGCTTTTTATCAGTGTGCATTATCACACGTAATAAAAGGTTTATCGAGGTTCCAATCCCCCACGATTGTGCCTTAAGAATCTGTTTCTGCATCAATAGCCTTATTTATTATACCTTACAGTATAATGACGTTAAATCCATATCAGCTTCACGCCACACCCGGGTGACCTGATATCATAAGTTGGAATTCTGTGTTTTGAAATCAAACCATTTCCAATGGGTGATCTTGAGTTGAAAAAATATAAAGAACCATTGATTGTCCACAAACCCTTAATTTTCTTCTTTGTTTTCTTACTCTCCTCTTCTGAAGACCTTTATAAATAGCCTGAAGCGATGCCCTTAAAGGTTTAAAGGTCGCTCATGAATGGCAGAGGCAAGGGACAGTGACATTGCCCTAGCAAGCAGGACAATGCACTAGAGACTGACCATATAGTATATGATCAGCGCCCAAGCCTCCTCTCCACCCAAGCTAGGACCAGGGAGGGGCCAGGCAGTGGCTGCTGATGACTCAGCAGATAGACCTATAGGCTCCCCCAAAACCCCCAACCTTAGCTCACAAGGATGGTAAAGTTGCAGACACTAATGGAACTAAGGAGTTTGAGCGGGACTCGAACCCCCGACTGGCGATCACCAGGCAGAGACGTTACCAATCAGGACACAGCAACCCCTTGTACGGGATCTATTATGCCCGAGTAACACACGGATGCTATCACATATATGTGTGTGTGTATACATTTATACATACATACATATATATATATATATATATATATATATATATATATATTATATACATATATATACATACATATATATATATATATATATATATATATATATTTATATATATATATATATATATATATATATATATATATATATATATATATTATATATATAAAACACGTCTATTGTATCTTTCGCCGTTACGACCAATCCTACTTCTTTCCTTTTCCTTTTCCATAATCCTTTTGGTCCTGAGCTAGAAAGAAACATTGAATTTCCCTTTCCATTGAAAAATAAACAACAATATTTCATATAGCCTCGAAAATTCATGATTCCAATTCACGTTCTCCGAAAGATCAATTTATTTCTTAATACTATTACTTGTTCACCTGATCTTTCGAACTTGTTAGTGCCACTGTATAGCAGGGTCGGCCACCCAACTCAACATTCTCCATCTATTTGTATTTGTTGCATCTTCCTCCTGCTGGACCCAACCCACCAAGCAAACCTCTCCTCCCCACATCCATCCTTCGGATCAGTTGACGTCCTACACTCCTTCTCCCCATCACTGGCACGTTCTTTGTTCTCTTGGTTGATTCTACCTCCTTCCTTCATTCTCTCTCTCTCCTCTCACTCTCTCTCTTCTCCTCCTCTTCTCTCTCACTCTCTCTCCTCTCTCTCTCTCTCTCTCTCTCTATATATATATATATATATATTATATATATATATATATATATATATATATATATATACAGTATATATATATATATATATATATATATATATATATATGTGTATATATATATATATATATATATGTATATATATATAATATAAATATATATATATATATACTATATTTATATATATATATATATATACATACATAGATATATTATTTATCTTTCCGGTCACGGTCAGTGGCATTGCCAGACGTATAATCTACAGGGTATCTCCCCATTCCTAGGTTAAGTGGGAGTGGGGTACCTTAAGAGATACACTTAGAAACCAAGCCTCGTTGTAGTTAGAAAAGGGGGAGGGGCGTGGAAGGGTTGAATCTGTGTCTGTGCAAATCTACCTAAATATTTAGCTCCTCCTCTGGTGTTATCTTTTACATTACATATACAGCACATTCTTCTATATGTCCCGACTCTCTGTGCTTCCCATTAGCGATATTCCAGCAATCCATCTTGATACCTGATCTTGGCCGGCAATTCAGTTCTCTCATCTTTTTATTTTCATAAAATGCAAAATACTTTCTCCATTTCTTCTTTAACGCAAGAAGGAAAAAGGTTCATATTTCACGAGACGAGACGTTGGTAGGTAAACATCTTCAAGAGATCGATACATCATATCCTACATAGCTTAGCTTTCTGTTTTTTTTTTTTTTCCTTGGAATGAAAAATTAAGAAAAAATCAACCTTTTCATCTTGTTTCAGCCCTTTTCGGGGGGCATCTTAAACCTAAAACTGTAAACCCAATATTCATATTTCATAAAAGTATTCTCAAGAGCTTCTTTAAAAAGTATTTATCGATTAATCAGATTAATGAGGGGAAAAATAACCTGACTCACAGCATTGGTGAAGGTTCATTATGAAAACAAAAAAGTTAAATACAACTAGTAAACGACAAAGTAGTTAACAAAGTTAATTATAACTTTTCAGTTACAATATTGTAGACTTTATTAACAGGTATAACTGAAAATTATGGTTCTGATAAAATCTTTTGTAAATACTTCCAATTAAAGACTTATTATTATCAGTTATCGACTTAACGTTGCACATTCTTCCGAGATACGCTTTAATACCAGTGTAAGGCATTCACCAGAGAACGGTAATGGGTCACAAGGAGGGGGGGGGGTGTGATGAGTAAACACGTAATAAATGAGTGCGTCCTCTTCCCAGATGGATGTGGTGACTTCCTTTTCCTTTCTGTACTGATAACTGTCATTACCACACGTAACTGATTCTACATCTATTCGTTATTAAAGGACTTTCGATAAGTCCTGTTATAGATACTGGAAACATTTAGAATTGATCTCGTCAGAGTTTTGGTAGCCTTTTGGAAACGTCCTTACCTGGCGATGCCTTGGACGGGAGTTCGAGAAACGTTCAATCTCGATAGTTTCTTGTAGTGTCTGCAACCTCACCATCCTTGTAAGCTACGGATAGTGGTTTGGGGAAGCCTATAGATCTACTTGCTGAGTCATCAGCAGCCATTGTCTGGCCTCCCTGGTCTGAGCTTAATTGAGACAAAGCTTGGGCGCTGATCATATCTGCACATGGTCAGTCTTTTGATCATTCTTCCTGCTAGGGCGTTGTCACCGTCCCTTGCCTCTGCCATTCATGAGTAACCATTAAACCTTTAAATATGGTTACTGATATACAGTAGCTGTTTTTGTTTGATTCTCTTACTTTGCTTAATTCAATCATTTTAAGAGTTTTACATTTCATATAAAATAGAGTTTTTGGGTTTTTTTAAACCAAAATAGAATATAATATGTTTTTGAAGGGAAGATTCTAATAACTTTTGCAGGAGATAGAATTGCAGATACTTAAAATAGAGGCTTTGTTAGGAAACAAACTTGGACCTTTTTATTTGGATTTAATGCTGGAAGATTCGCAACTATTTTTGTTCACAGCGAAACGGAAAACTTTTCTTCTAGTTTGCTCCATTCTGATACTTTGATACTCTGGCTCGTTTAAGCATAACTTTACAGAAATACTATGAATAGGTATATGTTCGGACTACTGTTTATGTATCATCTGAAGGAAAGAAAGTTCTTTAGATCGATGTAAGATTACATTTGAATCAGAAACTTCATTGGGTTGCTTGTTCTCTTTCGAATAAAATGTCAGGAATGAGGAAGATGATCAACAGCAGGTCGAATTCTGAATAAAGAGTTTTGAAAAGATAAACTTCCCTACGAAAACTACCCGAGGCCCTTTGCTTCAATATGCGTATGAGACTATGATGATATAATTAAGAGCAAGTGTCTCTCTCTCTCTCTCTCTCTCTCTCCTCCCTCTCTCTCTCTCTCTCTCTCTCTCCCTCTCTCTCTCTCTCTCTCTCTCTCTCTCTCTCTCTCTCTCATATATATATATATATATATATATATATATATATATAATATATATATGTATATTATATATATATATATATATATATATATATATATATATATATATATATATGTATATATATATATATATATATATATATATATATATATATATATATATATATATGAGAGAGAGAGAGAGAGAGAGAGAGAGAGAGAGAGAGAGAGAGGAGAGAGAGAGAGAGAGATACTATATATATATATATATATATATATATATATACATATATATATATATATATATATATATATATATATATATATATATATATATATTTATATATATATTCCGGTCATGCTCAGCGGCAGTGTAAGATGCATAATCACTTAACCTCTCCCCGTTCCTCGGGTGGAGAGAAAAGGGAGTAGTCATACCCTGGTGGTACTCCGAGAGGAATGGGGAGGGGTGGGAAGGGTTGAATCTGAGCGTGCAAATCCAAATATTCAGCCACCATTGTTGACAGGTCAGGTATACTTAAAAAAAAAAAAAAAAAAAAAAAAAAAAAAAAAAAAAAAAAAAAAAACACTATTTCTGGTTACTCAACAAACACGATCGAAAGTAAATCTCTTTATAAACGCCATCTGTCGTACCGTTGAAATGGATTAGTACAAATGTACGACAGTCAGACGGTAAATTGACTTGCCAGTGAACCCTTAAGGAAATCTTGGCAACTTCAAATTGTGTTTCGAAATGACTTATTCCGAAATGAGACTGAAATGGAAGGTGAAATATCTCCCCTTTCGTTTTGTCATCATTCAAAGCATTCTGCAATCGAGTTTCTACAAGAAATAAGTCCGACGCCTCACTCTACTCTGCAGTAACAGAATACTGCTGAACTTCTTAATGAATATGGAAATGAGCCAAATAGAGTTCGAGAGTCAAATAGGGTTCAGTAACTATTAGATGTATATTATAGAAGTGTAAGCGATCCGTTAATATTGACGACTAAATATCTACATAGATAAGCACACTCACGCATCCCTCTTTCACCAGGGTACGACTAGTCCCTTTCTCCCGTTCCCATCATCTACGCCTATTGTTGCAAAGGGCCTCGGTGAAATTTCGCCAGTCGTCTCTATCTTGAACTTTTAAAACAGTACTTCTCCATTCATCATCACCTACTTCACGCTTCATAGTCCTCAGCCATGTAGCCCTGGATCTTCCAACTATCCGAGTGCCTTGTGGAGCCCAGATAAAAGTTTGGTTAACTAATCTCTCTTGGAGAGTGCCATTTAATTCCCCATATCCTTTTGAGAGCTTTGTTCTCAAAACTACAAAATCTGTTGGATATTGATTCATTGTCATACCACGACTTTCTATCTATTATATAAGGGAGATCAGAAAAAAAATAAATCTCCTTTTATACATTCTTACGAGAAACTTTTGCCTAACCATTTATGCTTTAGAAATACCTTCAAATTTGAAATTTACTGTACATGGCCATAAATATAATTGACCTTTTTATCGGGTGTCCCATCGTTTATTACCAGCCTTGAAGGCTGAGGTTGAGTATTTACTAAAACTAGATTTGGCTGCACCAAGTAAGTCTCCCTGGGCATCGCCTTGTATTTTAGTAAAAAAGCCTAACAATTCCTATCGTATGTGTACGGATTATAGAAGGGTTAATTCTGTAACAGTCAAGGATGCTTATCCATTACCTATAATTGCGGATATTATTGACTCTGAGTAATTCTAAATACCTTACCCAGATTGATCTCTTGAAGGGTTATTATCAAATTAAATTAACAGATAGGACAAAAGAGATATCGGCCTTTATAACACCTTTTGGTCTCTTTGAATACAGAGTTTTGCCATTTGGGATGACTAATGCTCCAGCTACATTCCAAAGGATGGTCCATCAAGTTACACGTGGTTTGGAGGGCGTGTATGTCTATTTGGATGACATCGTAATTGCTAGTATCTCCTGGGACGAACATCTCAAGATCTTAAAAGAACTCTTCAAAAGACTCCTGGAAGCTAACGTAGTTATTAATTTAGCCAAGAGTTCATTTGGTAAGGCAAAAGTTACATACCTAGGACATGTCATTGGCAATGGCTCCATATTACCCAGGGATACTAATGTAAAGGCTATAACTTCATTTCCCACTCCTAGTGATAAAAAAACTCAAAACTTTCTTAGGTATGGTGTCATATTATTCAAAGTTTTGTCCTAATTTTGCCATCATAACTTCTCCTCTACATGTCTTGACATCCAGCAAAGTAAGGTTTCACTGGACACAAGATCACGATAAGGCCTTCCGGCAGCTAAAGTTATTCATGACTTCATCTCCTTTGTTGCAAGCTCCTAATCTTACTAAAACTTTTTTTTATACAGGTCGATGCTTGCAATACTGGATTGTGTGGTGTCCTACTGAAAGAAATCAATGGGACCAGTACTTTTCCTCCTTTGTTGGAACACCTGCTGCCAGTATCTTATTACTCGGGAGCGTTCAAAGGCGCTCATCTAGGATGGCCTACCATCGAGAAAGTATTATATAGTCTTGTTGCAACTGTCCTTCATTTTCGTCCCTATCTGGAAGGTGCTGCACGTGTCATTTACACCGACCACAAACCCCTTACCTTCCTCGAAAGGGCAAGGCTTGACAACAAGAAACTTCTTCGATGGTCATATATCTTGTCTTCTTACAACATTGAGATCCACAGCATTCGAGGATCAAACGACACCATCGCCGACGCATTATCACATCTTAGACACAAAACCACTTGAATTCACTAAATTTGTCAATAAAATTGTCATAGTAATTTCATTCCTAACAGGGGGGAACTATAATAAACCTCCTATCATTATTTAGCATTTCTAATTACACCTATCATTGTGCATAATTTTAGCGCAATCTATTGATTGCTGATCGTAGCAGACAGCATGGATGAAATTACCTTTTGTTATTTTTACGTATGTAATCCTTGGAAATGTTTACTTCCAAGCTCTTTCAAGTTAATACTTTTGAGTTCGTTATCCGGTGGCTAATTCTTCACTTGTTTCTAGTGTTTATTAAGTGATTATTTGTTATTATTTTGTTATATATTTAGACGTGATTTAAAATAAGTAAAGTCTTTGTTTAATTTTAACTTTTTCTCCTAATATATCTACTGTACCTACATGAAGTGTTGCCCTCATTACTTAGAATTGATGAATAGTCAAGTGGAAAGCTAAAGTTGTGACAATATATATATATATATATATATATATATATATATATATATATATATATATATATATATATATATATAATCTTATTTATCTTCTACCTACATTAGATTTTGAGAGAGAGAGAGAGAGAGAGAGAGAGAGAGAGAGAGAGAGAGAGAGAGAGAGAGAGAGAGAGAGAAAGCATATCAGTGACTTTATCCACATGATCATATTTAAAGATTGATTAGGTTACCTGGCGTCGCAACTACAAAGGTCATTGAAACTAGGCGGCGTCATAACTCCCAGGGTCACTAACGCCTCAAGGTAGAATGAAACGCAGTAAGAGAGTATTTAATCATCATATCATATCCCTGAAGACTGAGAGGATTTTAGAACGTCTACGTCAGATTATGTTTTTCTTCTTAATAACTTTGAGGCCATTATGTAAAATTTTAAGAAATTAGACATCACTGAATTTTTTAACTCTTATATTAGGAAATAGAATTACTTCCACAATAGAAAAAAAAAAAAAACATTTTTTTTTTCTAAATGATTCACAATTGTTATTTTTATTAGTAGTTAATTGTGTAGAATTGAAAACCGTATTCTCCATTCCATATCTTCAATTCTGTCTTAAGTCTCCGGAACAATTCTTCAAGATTTCCTTTAGAACTCCGGAAGAAATTCGCTCGGAAGTGGTTGATACAAGACTTCCTTCCCTACTTTGAACATATAATTTCGCACAGTAGATTTTAATTTATATAAGGACATATTGATAGATATAATAATATTATTTTTATCTAAAGTACATTTTGTTTAGTTATCAAAACTATCAATAAATATAATATTAATGTCTACTGACTCAAAATATAGTATAACATTCTCCTTATCATTTCCTTGAAACTTTTATTCTCATAACTTCTAGAAAGTCTTCTCACTCTTCTTACGGGTTGCCAACGCAAGAGCCCGTGTCTTACACAAGGTAGGGCAATCTACAGACACATACAAACACACACTCACTCTTCAGGGATATGAGAGAATGATTAAATAATATTTTCGCTCTGTCTCTACATCGGTTTCTTGCTGCTCCATCATCATCATCATCAACTTTTACTTCAGATATTGTTGAGGTTATTTCTTTACGTTCTGTTCTATTTTTTGTTAGAAATATACCTAGATATTCAAGGTATATATATATATATATATATATATATATATATATATATATATATATATATATACTGTATATATATATATATATATATATATATATATATATATATATATATATATATATATACTGTATATATATATATATATATATATATATATATATATATATACTGTATATATATATATATATATATATATATATATATATATATATATATATATATATATATATATATATATATATATATATATGATCTTCGAAGCTACATTTGTCAGTCACCCATACTACACTGAATTTTTATGAGCGTTCACACTAAAATCTCACAATATTGCCAATCTGCAGTGGCCACCGTGGTGGTGAAAAATGGCCAACCTCTAGACAAGAATAATGACATGTCTGATGCCTTTGTCCAGCAGTAGACTACAAATGGTTATATCTGTTGTATATAGATATTAACAATTATATCTTAAATAGATATTTTTGCTATTTTTTTAATAGAAAATAGACATCAGAAGTGAATTTTGTACGTACACACACAATCACACACAAATATCTATATATATATATATATATATATATATATATATATATATATATATATATATATATATATATATGTATATATATATATATATATATATATATATATATATATATATAGATATATATATATATATATATATATATATATATATATATATACTTATTTATATATATATATATATATATATATATATATATATATATACTTATTTATATATATATATATATATATATATATATATATATATATATAAGACAAGAAATATATATACATATATATATATATATATATATTTATATATATATATATATATATATGTATATACATATATATATATATACACACACATATATATATATATATATATATATATATATATATATATATATATATATATGTATATATATATATATATATATATATATATATATATATATAATATATATATATACACGTATATATATATATATATATATATATATATATATATGCCTCACCCATGTCTTCATTCCTGTCAGGGGTTTGGTCATTTCATCACCACTTTGGCCATTGCAGATTAGTGATGGTGGAAGAATTTAGTGTGGCCACTCACTGATGATCAACGTAGTATATGTTATCCCTGACTAGTTAGGCTACAGCTTTGCTGATCATGGCGATGTAGAAATCCGGGATGTGTCTGCATGAAGGTATGAATGTTTCTTAGGTTTATAAATTTAACTCTATTTGATGGAATGATGAACTGACAAAGAAAGGAGGTACTTGGCAATTGTGTAATGGAACATGTAATATTCCTGTAACCTATTGAACGTTTGCCAAACTTGATAATAATGTTAATTAAGGGACGACACTATTTTCGTAGACATTGTATGGTGTAGTGAAATAAGAACCATATTGTCTTCAAGTTATCGGCGATAGAACATACTTTGTATCAAGCCTTTGCAACATTACGGTGTTTCCAAGGATATGTCTAAGGATTTTGACAATAATTGTTATAAATTTAGTCATTTATATTCAAATGAATTGAACTAGTCTCATATAACCACACTATATGAGGAAGAAATTCCCACATTTTGACCATTCTTTTTGAGGAAGAAATTCCAACATTGTGGCCATTCTTTTTGAGGAAGAACTTCCAGTATTGTGGCCATTCTTTTTGAGGAAGAAATTCCAGTATTGTGGCCATTGTTTTTGACTAAGAATTCCAGAACTATGGCCACATGCAGCATTGCAATTTCCTTACTTCCTTTCCTCACTGGGCCACTTTCCCTGTTGGAGCCCTTAGGCTTGTATCATTCTGCTTTTTAAACCGTGGTTGTAGCTTGGCTAGTAATACAATGATAACAATAATGATAATAATATAGTATTATTATAAGTTAATTACCGTAATTCAGTGTCTCCACGGAGCATATAAAGTATATAGATGACCACTTGGGATTATATTATTTGTTTGGTTAGTAACCTAAACATAATACTATTTTCGTGTGCAGACACCACTTTATTAAATTAGTCATGCTACTTAACTAATTCATAAATAGCGGTTTTATGGGTTTCGCGTCATACTTGAAAATAAGAGAACATTATTTTCAATTGGGCCGCATATTATCTCTTCTTCCCACACCCCCAATTCTAGTTTTTGTTTTAGTTTTAGGATCATTTTGTTTCATTCTTATTCTCTCCATCCGGTTTTCTGTGTTGTTTGATATATCTTCAGTGATTCCTTAACTAAGTCTAATTGGGTTACATCTGAATTAGAGAAAAAGAAAAT
>NC_090757.1:72658850-72663850 GCF_036898095.1 Palaemon carinicauda
ATCAGTCATTCCCCTGATTCTTTCTTCATTGGGAGAAATTTGGAGGAGTGCAAGAAAGACAGATTAAGCATCTTTCTTTTTCTGTCTCAGGTTTTATTGTGGCCTTTTATGGCCCTTTTTTTTTTGTAAGCTTTCCTTTATGGAGATGACATGGCTTTGATTTATTTAATTTCATACGTTTTCCAGAATATGGATCGGTCCCAGAAAGAGAAATAACAAACAGTCACTACCGCGTTCACCCTCTGGCGGGTGTGTCATGAATTACGCCCCATTTCTTGAAAGTTCCATAAAATCAATAGCATTGTATACTTACAAAGAAAGCTCAACAGCAGTTCGTTAAACTCCTCCATACACAATGCTGTTAGTCGCTCTTTGTTTTGTTCTCTTGAGCTTTTTGGATTTCAAGGCACTTTATTTGCAGTACTTTCTTTTCACACCATCTGTAAAATCCTTCTCTTTCTATCTCTTAGCACTTTTTAGTTTATAAATTCCATCACTTAAGATTTAAGGCTGACTAGGATAGATGGTTTCCGTATTAAAATCTCTCTCTCTCTCTCTCTCTCTCTCTCTCTCTCTCTCTCTCTCTCTCTCTCTCTCTCTCTCTCTAGGTTACTATTTCCAGTTCGTATTAGTCTTTTAGTTTTGACATCCATATTTACATGTGAACGTTTACTACGTCGATGTTTTTCCTCGTGACGTATTTACCTGAAATGTTGGATTTCATAATATATTAACTATGTTCATCTGATGGTAAACAATAAACAACTCGAATCGTTTAATCTTTATCCTTGTTGGCAATTAACAGATAAGATTCGTCCATTAATATCTAAAATCCTATCGGCGAAGATTAAAAGAATTCTCTTGAAGCTGTTTATAACATTATGATGAATTCATTAAAATCACTTCGTTATTAATATAAGAACTAATGAAGCAATTAGCTGAGATTAACAAGTTTTTCATATTCTATAGAGTAAGATTATTTTCATCGTAATTGTGAATTTCATTAAGCTTGACGCCCTCTAAATACTATTTATACCATTTAGTGATTACATCTAGAGAGCACTCAATTGAATTAAGTTCACTTTCCATACTTCCTTTGTAACTATTGAGTATTTTAATTAGAGAAAAACAGAAAATATTTTTGTTTTTGTTCAAAGTAGTTTCTATAATTTCTTTGTAAATCTTATTGCATACCTTGAATTTAGATATTTGACTTGTATATATAAATGAACACCCCATCAACCTTCCTCCCCCCACCCCCCTCTGGTCTCTGTTTGAAAGTATTCTGATTTGTTTTCAAAGTAGTTTTTAGGATTTCTTATTAAATTTTATTTCTTGCCTTTAATTAGAGGTTTGTTTTGGATTTGTAAATGGTTACCCCAAATCTCTCTCTCTCTCTCTCTCTCTCTCTCTCTCTCTCTCTCATACTAAATAATAATGATGTATAAATGTTAAACACCAAGGCCTATAAAATACACATGATCTGTTTTCTTGTTTGTTCCCCAGATTCGCTTACACGTATTTCCTGTCAGTCTGGAAGATTGAGCGACCAATAAATTCAAGTTGACCATTATATTTTTGTTCATAATAAATTTTTTGTGGCTCTTTTGGATGATGGGCCTTTGATTTATTTCATTTCACACGAGACACGAGAGATATTGGAGCGGAAGACGCGATCCGTCAGACTTTTGTACTTTAATAAACATGGATATGTGGTTTGGTCAAAATCGATACAGTAGTTTTTGTGTAGAGTTACTCACAAACAAATAAATGAACTGAAGGGAGAGCAGTGAATACATACCCCTCGCCTAATCGTAGTGAATCAAGGACAGATGATAAATACCCCTTTAACTATTATTAAAGAATACAGATGCAGATGTAATACTATAACTAATGGAATTGTAAAGGTAATTGGTGATATGTGGAGTCGTCAGCCTCATCATTAAATTTTATTTTAATCCCCCTATATGATAAAGAGCAAGTGTTTATATATATATATATATATATATATATATATATATATATATATATATATATGTACATATATATATATATATATATATATATATATGTACATATATATATATATCTTTCCTATTAGGGTGAGTGACATTGCCAAACTTATAACTACTCATTCTCTCCTCATTCCTCAGGTGGGGATAGAAGAGTAGTCATACCCTGGTGAGAGGTCTTGTAGTTAGGTACGTGGGGAGGGGTAGGAAAGGTTAAATCTGTTGGTGTGCATATCTAAATATTTAGCCATCATTTTTGACGGGTGGCGTAAACTAGTATTGATGTAAAGGGAACTAAGAGTCCATCTCAATCATGTGATTTATTAATAGGTGATTCACGATGACATCCCCGCGGTGTCTAGTTTGATCCTCCCCTTTGTTTTACCTTACCTTGAAAGGTTTTACGTTTTGTTCATGTGGCGATGCTGTCACTCGGCTTGTCTCTTGTAGATCTAATGGAGGCTGTGTGTTTTCGGGGAAAAGGTTTTCTCTTCCTTTTATGTCATATTTCAGACATGTGTTGCTAAAAGAAGCAAACAATATCCTGCAAAGGAAACTTGGGATCCATACCGAATTCATTCGTCTTTTCTCTTGTACTATTCCCCGGGGAAAAGCCTGTGGGAGTGTTTGATTTTATGCTTCCGAGGGTGAGATGAAAATATGCATGTGCTTTCCTTTTGGTTTTACCCTAAAATTAGAATATATATATATATGTATATATATATATATATATATATATATATATATATATATACATATATATATATATATATATATATATACATATATATTTATATATATATATATATATTATATATATATATATATATATATATATATATATATATATATATATATATATATGTGTGTGTGTGTGCTAAGCGGCATTACCAAACATATGACTACTTGGTCTCTCCCCGTCTCTTGGATATGGGGAGAGGAATTAATTCTGATTAGCCACAGGTATCTTTCATTGATGAACTCACTTTATTATTGGATCAAAGATCCACATGGAAATTATTCTTATGATAAGTACATCGTCTTGTATTCGAATTTGATATTAAAAGGTATTGATGGCTTATTCGATATATATATATATATATATATATATATATATATATATGTGTGTGTGTGTGTCTGTGTGTGTATGTGTGTATGTATGTATGTATGTGTGTGTTTGTATGCATACACATACACTAACTTTCCGTCTTTTTTTCTTGTAAGAGGATGGTTTTAAATATTACAATATCATATCCTTTTTTATAACATGATAATTTTGTAAAGAATGATGTACTAGTCACAAGTATATTATGCAGACTGAGTTTATAAGGACGTGTTTGCAAGATGTTGGTTATACGTCAAAAGGTCGTTGGAAAAAAGGTGAACTTGTCAATAAGATAACTTTCCAACTCATGAATAGAGCTGAATGGTGCAGTGCATCAAAGCAATTTTGTCATTGGCAAATCACCAGCAATTGCATAGAATTAACAATGTAGGGGAAGGTTGACAATAAGTAAGAGATCGTGTTACAACGGGATGTTTTATTCATATGCGTTTGTAGAATTATGTATACGTATTCTAACAACTTGTAAGAAAAAGAAATGAACGTGACATATTTTTCAGTTTTATTCATAGATGAAGGAGAGTTAGATATATAGAAGTTGAACAAGCAAGTCATTCTTCGTAGCATTTCAGATCTATTTCTTCTTTTAATAATCTCTCAAGATTTTATATTTATTTGTTAGTTCTTTTTCACTTGCTCTTGTAAGTTGATCAAGTACCGGATTTTTAGTTAATTTAAGAAAGTACTGTACACTTTTGAGTGCTTTTTATTTTTTTTCTTTTATTTTCTCTCTCTCTCTCTCTCTCTCTCTCTCTCTCTCTCTCTCTCTCTCTCTCTCTCTCTCTCTCTCTGTGTAGAAGGACATTTAGGAATTAAGAAAATACATAATTTAGTGTTGGCTTATCCTTAATAAGAATATATTTTTGTAAGTTATTTTAGTAAAAGATGTCTGGTAGTTGTTAAATCTTAACATAATTGTAACAAAGTCTCTCCTATTAGAGTGTGATAACACTAAGTCATGTGGTTATTCCGTGAACTATACAAAAGAGAAAGTGAGAAGGATATTACGCATTTTCAAGGTTTTTATCGTTTCATATGGGCCAGTAGTTTTTACATGATTATACGCATTTGTACTAACCTTGTGCTTACATGTTTTATATTTTCCTCTGGCTTAATTCTAAATGTGATATTTAGTAAAATAACAATTATTCAATTATTTCAATTTTCTCGAGGTAAATTGTATCAGGTTTCACCTTATTAAATTTTCTACCGCCAAATTAACGCAGCATTTCTCCAAGTTTCTTTCTTCTAATTGTGATACTTTATATTTTTTAGTTCAGTCTTTCTATCTATGTTTCATATATATATATATATATATATATATATATATATATATATATATATATATATATATATATATATATATGTATATATATATATATGTATATATATATATATATATATATATATATATATATATATATATATATATGTATATATTATATAATATATATACATACATATATACTTACATATATACACACACAACAACAAGAACAACAAATGGAACTGATTCTAGTCCACTGCACGACAATGACCTCAGACATGTTAATTGATGTCTGGAGCTACTAGGCTTGTTTCCATCACCACGCTGGCCATTGCGTATTAGTGATGGTGGGAGATTTTCGTTTGATCGCTCACAGCAAACCAACATAGTATGGGTGTCCCTGACTAGTACAACTGGCTGATCATGGTGATTCACAAACCCTTTCACCACTTTGATTCATCCCCACTCATATTTATAGAAAGGATTTCAAATTCATTTTGGAATCATTGTATTAAAAGACATTATCAATTGATATCCAGTTGATTATATTTCATAATGCAGCCCTTCAAGATGTGTTTTTTTATATGTATTCAAGTAA
>NC_090757.1:72668850-72676281 GCF_036898095.1 Palaemon carinicauda
TTTTACTTAATCTTGCTTTAGGATATTGCAGTTGTACTGCATTTTTTAGACAATAAACCATCATTTTTTTCCAAAAATAAAAACTGAAAATATAAAAAATCGTTCATTTTTGTATGGTCAGACAACATCTATCTTCCATGCAATCTAAGTTAGTATGACATGAATTAGTTTTTGACTGTTTCGTCAATAATGTTTTCTCTAGGGCTCCATCTTTGGATTTAATCTATTTCTGCCAAGGATTGGGAAGCTGATAAAATATGATTCTTTCAGACATGTAACTTGAAATTTTTGGGCCTTCGATGTAAATGACCTCATGCGTTATTACATTGGCCTTGGAGTGTCCTATCTTTACCATTGTCTTTATTTATATGAAGTGGAAATTTAATTATATCATCATTGATGCACAAGCAGTACGCCAATTACCAAAAATGGTTATTAGAATAATAGTGGGCTAATTTCGTGAATTTTTTTCTTTTTAATATGTGGTAGAAAATTAATGTTTTCGTTCACTTTAGCGTAAAATAAAGTCTATAGAATATTAAATAAAACATGACTTGCTCTCTAGGAAGACTTTCCTAGCGAATAAGTTACTTTCTCTAGTCTAGCCACCTCCAGACGGTGATAAATGCGCTATGCCATCAATCTGAGAGACCAGTGTTCGATTGTAGTACTGATCTATAAGGATCGAAAATACTCGTCCTTAAATCCAGTATGCTCAGGCTAACCTCAGATGGAAATTAAGTACTTGGTTGTTTTTCAAAAATTAAGAGGGTCAATTAGGGTGAAGATAAGACAAATAAGCTGAAACCCACATCACTTTATTAAAAGATATAAAAAAAGAAGCGAAAAAGATGTGTTTATTGCCCGTTCAAAATGGGAGGACCAAGACACAGTAATTTACACTCAATCAGTTTGTCGAATAATAAGTTGCAAGGAAAAAATCATATTCAAGTTACCTAAACTTTTCTTTGCTATGAGGTTGAAATTACCAATGCTCTCTCTCTCTCTCTCTCTCTCTCTCTCCTCTCTCTCTCTCTCTCTCTCTCTCTCTCTCAGGAAATTTCCTTTTGAAGTCTATCACGTGTCTAAAATCTACCCGCACTACGTCGTTCTAGTACAGTATATTATAGAACCTATTTTCCTGTAGATATATATCTACATCTTTTTTTCTAGGGATAAATATTTGCTCTAACCCCATATTTGGAGCCTCCCATCAAGTCAGTAAACTTTGCACTGCCCTAATCGTTCACTCCGTGAAATTTGCCATCGTACATCATGTCAGCATTCCCTGAATAGTTTAACTTCTCTGCTGTTGCGAACCTCTTAAGAGAATTTTGTCCCTAATATTCCTCCGTCTGATTTTATCGTTTTGTTATATAAAGATAATTTCTAATCCCAGTCGACCTTATAATTAGCCCTGGAGTTTGCTATTAGGAAATCTTATCCTTGATCTCTTTTTTTGCTCTGTAAACGTATTTGAATAATTTGCCTAAGATAGAAAATTCAAATGGTAGATATACAATTGATAATATGTAAATTAGATCTTGAAAGTCACTATTTTTATCCCCCCACCTCTTGCGAAGTTACATTTGAGGACATTTTAATTTTGGTGCTATCCATGTCCCTTTCGTATCTACGATTAGAGGAACGAAGTTTCCTTGTCAAGGTATCTTGAAGGAAAAAAGTTCGCTTTCGCGAACGAAACATTTCTATTTCTGGATTTTCAGCTCAACTTGTCAAGTACTTGTTTTTTTCAAAAAATTTTTGCCTTTTTCCTAGTTGGGAAATAATCACTCAAGCAAAAATATAAATACAAGAGCAATCAGAGATTTCAGATCTCCGCCAATGATTATTGTCATAATTATACTCAAGTCTACGGATCAAGCTTCCCCCTTTTCATATGTTGACTGTGAATGAATCTAATGAATAATAAAAGCAACCAGAATCTGGGTCCGGATCACCTCCAAAATTTAATGGATTCTTCCTGAGCATAATACCTATAAGTTATTAGAATTTGGTGAAAACCCCCCGCCCAGAAGTTTTGACGTAATCCTGCTAAGAGACAAATAAACAGATAAATGACTAATTAAGTATATAAACGCTAGCCATTAGAGGGAAGGCAATAATAAAGATTTTTATTTTGTATTAAATGCGAATCATTAGGAGAAACCATTAGAATTTTCGTGTCAACGTTTTTCATGTACATAAACATATTTATGCCATGAGTCTCCTCGTCAGATTCAAAGAGGATTTTGGGTCACGATAGAAACAAAGCCAGTATAGAAACAATGTACAGTGACGAGATGAAAAAAAGAACAGTATCCATGGAACAAAAGATCTCATTCTGTGTATAATGCACATCGAGCAACTAAAGCTTTTTTTTTTCCTAACTAGAATAATGTGAAGCAGAATATCGAAGTTAGTATATTTCAAGATACTGGTAGTCCGACATTCATTCGATTTTGATAATTATATAGTAGTATGTTCATTGGTGCTATTGATAAATTAGAATTTTTACGCTATCAATTGAGAGAGAGAGAGAGAGAGAGAGAGAGAGAGAGAGAGAGAGAGAGAGAGAGAGAGAGAGAGAGACATTGGGGAGGAGTGGATATATGTTATTCTTCTTGTCATTGTCCTTTAATTGAACTTTGAATAGCTTTACTTTTCTGAAATATCATTCTTCTTGTTTCAAAAGAAATCTAATTGTTTATCTCTTATGACTGTTTGGTATTCATTGAGTGTGCTTTAGTTAGTAGTGTTTTCTTTGCTGTATTTATTTCAAAAATATTTATTCTTTAGAATATTGAAGAATTAAAATACACGTTTGCAAATTATCTCAGTTAACGTTGTCTTCTGCCGTTATTCAGTAGTTAGTAAACCACATGTATGGAGACACTTCAGTGATAGAAATTAGCTGTAAATTCCATTATATTCTTGTTAACCACGTTGAATTTGTTATTATTGATGAGTCCATGATTTTTTTTTTACCAGAATCCAACGCAGATAACATCATATTATATATATATATATATATATATATATATATATATATATATATATATATATATATATATATATATATATATATATATATTCCAAAGGTGCAAATATTTAATGTATGACAGTACTTGGCACAGGTCATGTTATCTTTGTATTTCCGATTTTTTTTTACACTCATACATACACATCAGACGCACGTGGTTTGTTCTAATATTAATTTTTACTTAATAGAAGTGTTAGATGATTTTTTTCCTCGGATTTTTGAGGAACGGGGTTAAAACAATACTGTAAATGTTTGTTCTATTTTTTGATGTCTTTTAAATTTCATTAATTATTGTCAAATGTTTTACATTTGTTATCGTTTTTTCTGTCTCATTCCTTTTGATTTTTCTTCTTTATTATGGATTTCATCATCTGTACTTTGTTGGTCTTTTTTGTCTCATTTGTATATTAATTTACACTTCCTTTGTGTTTGTGTTGAAATTTATGGTATTTTGTCCTGCTTGATAGCGCAATGTCACTAGTGGCCCGTTCTCTCTTCCATTCATGAGCGGCCTTTAAACCTCCAGATCGTGCCTTTGTTTTTCACTTCGAACTTCAAGTCTTCAATAAAAACGATCCATCACATTTCCTTTCGCTTGGTCGAAGTTTAGGTCAAACTTATGTAAAGTTTCAAAGAAATTTGTTAACTGGAAAGAAGGAGAAAGTAAACGAGGTTCTCGAACTCTTGCTTTCAACTTATTGACTTTTATACAGTAATGAAATAATGAGTCTAATGCTTATAGATACATTGGTTATTTGGTAACCTTTTTAATTACGCAGATTCATCCACTTGAGAATATATTAGGAAACTTGTAAAGTGGAAATATTTGATATCTTACTGTTCAAGGCAGTTCGTAATTTTTACAAATAACCTATATTCATTTCAACATAATTTGGGTGTTATTTATTCAAGAAGTGATCATGATGAATCTTTTTTAGCATATTGAGTGACTTTTTATATATGAAATTGATCCGGACAATTTGTTCTCTGGCGGTTTTGAAATTATTTTTGAGAAGTTTGGGGAACCTATCAGATGATGCAAGTCGAGTAGAATTGCCATGATATTGCATTAATGAAATGGCGTTAAATTACAAAGGCCAAATTATCAGCATTCTATTCCCTTTATCAATGTGTGTACACACACACACACACACACACACACACACATTATATATATATATATATATATATATATATATATATATATATATATTATATATATTTGGTAACAACTATGTAATTAATTGTTTATAAGGATGGGTAAAGAGAAGAATGGTAAACTAATGATCGGTATAAACTTTAAATAGAAAAAGCTTTGGGACAATAATCAATAACAAGGATAAATCTTACAATATAACCAAATGCCTAAATTCTTGTCTCAAGAGAATCGGTTCTTGAATCATTGGATTAATAATCGAAAAGTTTTTAGATTTTGGGGCCGTTGAAATTTACGAATTCTTCCATTTCGTTCACCTTTTTTCATGATGATTATTCTTCTTTGTAGTATCCATATTTTCATCTCAAATATTGTTTTTAGATGCAAACAATCTAAAAGATTTTTCCTTTATATAACTATAGAGATTGCTATGTCACTATCTTCGCGAAGAAAGAGTTAAATTAGAAATTTATCGTTTGAATTGAGTTGAATTTCTGAACTTTTTCTTATAACATGTTATAACAACATTAAGACTGAATAATGAAGTGAGTACAACTTTATTATAATATTTCAATATATTACGAAATGCAACTTCAGAAACTCTTCGTATTGCATCATAATTTGAAGTTTGTAGATTCAGCGCCTGATTTTGGATATCTTTCCTATTCATGAATATGATTTAATATTTAGGTGTTCTCCTTTTCAATAAAAAATCAATCCTTTGACTCGCTAATAAATTCAGTTAGTGTTTGAGCCCCTCATTTTTCTATGTATGACATTGCTCATGTTAAGTAACAGCCATTTTCTATAATTACTCCATTTGATAAAACAAAACAAAAACTAACGCCTTGATAAATTTTCTTGAATTTTTTTTTTTTTTTTGGAAAAAAAAGACTGCTTATAAATAATGATAAAACTCACTATTTATTTTTGAATGCGGACGTATGACATGCTCAGTACTTTTTCTAACTTATTTTTATATAAAAAAGATATTATGGAGCTCGTTTATTTTCCAAAGCACCTGGACTGTCACATGGCTTAGGCCAGCGTTTTATCAACTTGATTAGGCTGTCAACTGACCATGTAATTTGTTCATGATTTATATAAATATTAGGTCAAATCGATTATAAGGGCTAAAGAATTATGGCTTTGAGTAGACTTCACTTCAGCATTTTGGTGGGGGAATGGGTATTGAAAAAAAAAAAAAAATATAGCAGAATTTACATTTCACACTAAAAACGTACAGCAACTGCCCAGTTCCAGACCTCAGTCGCGTCACGCTTCCAGTAATAGGGAAAAGGGATGTCAGTCAATAAGCAATGGCGGGAATAGAATTGGGAGTTCTGACCAAGGCTGGAATCTGTAATCGTGTCATTTTCTGAAGGCATTATTTTTGTCCTTAGTGGTTAATTGCAATATTATCTTGAGGAACAAATTGATCTCTCGTTGCATATTGTGATAGGTTATAATACCTTGTATATCCATACGCACATGATCCTTTTTATCTAGAAATTCATTAATATTTGCTTTGGAAATTGGCATTCTTAAATTGAAATTGGTTTCTGAAATTTAAAAAGCAGTCAAAAGTTAATCATTATCTTACATATTCATACATGCGTTGTACATAGCCAGACACAACTAAAGTGATTATAATACATTGGAATTTTACCAAAATATGTGACCAAAACGAACATGAAATGAAGAAAAAAAATATAATTACCGCCTCTAAACTGTTCAGAGAAAATCCCTTGAGGTCTAAAGTTTGAAATTTGAGCGTCTTTTCCACCCAGACACCTCACATTAATGACAGATTCGAATCCAATATTATGCTTCTGGGAAGGAGACCTTATTTTGATCTTTCACGTGAAGTAATATCCTCAGCCTTGATTCGTTTTGTGAGATCTGTTAGACCTTTCCTTGTTGCTTATTACCTTTATTTCTGCATTTGTTGGTATTCATAATTCTCTTATGTTTTTGATAAGTTATTGATTCTTTATTATGATTCCTTTTTATGATATTATGTTTTGTATGCAACCTCACCATTCTTATGAGCTAAGGAGGATGGGTTTAGGGGAGCCTTTAGGTCTGCCTGCTGAGTCATCAGTAGCCATTGGCTGGTGCTCCCTGGACCTTGCTTGGGTGGAGAGGTGGCTTGGGTGCTGATCAAATCTTAGACTCTCTGGGGGTGTTGTCCTGCTATGACATTGTCAGTGTCCCTTACCTCTGCCACTCGTGAGGCGTCTTTAAGCCTTTAAATGAGCGATGATATTCAAAAGTAATCAATATTGTGTTTTTACGTATTTTAGTTGCCACGAAAATTCAATGAACTGTGTCTTGTGACTCGACAGCTTGTGCCTTGTTATATCTACATAATATTTTTTGTACTTCTTTCGTTTAGAAAAATATAGGTATTCCATTTTTAGTATGATAATAGAAATAGGTGGGCTCATTACCTCTGTCAATACTGGTACAAATTGGATTATCGAAAAGATATTTGTAACTACAAAAGATTTTGTTCTTTTCCATCAGGTGAAGTTTTATGTTTTAAGACAGGAATAATGTTCTTCTTTTATGGTTATCTTTTGTTGAATAATGAGCTGTCCCCTGCGCAATGGTACCCGATATTCTCTCTCTCTCTCTCTCTCTCTCTCTCTCTATATATATATATATATATATATATATATATATATATATATATATATATATATATATATCTATATATAAATATATATATATATAAATATATATATATATATATATATATATATATATATATAAATAAATTACATGAACAAAAGTTGTATCCTATCTATTTCCTATTCTCAAGACTCCTTTGAATATTTTTCATCTCAGCCTTGAAGCTTAAACAACCTGTGAATTCCGATTTAAACAGTTGGTTATTTCCTTAGAGTGATTATCAAACACAGGAGATATTGGAGCGCCAGACAAGATCCTTCAACGGGTTTTATGCTAATAAAATTTATAGATATATGAAGTATTTTGCTGGAATGATTATGCCATTTATTTGAAGCTCATGCTGTTGTTTTAAAGATATCCGTCTATTTCGTTTATTGAATTCATTTGCGTAATTTCCCACCAATAACGTGGAAAGTGTGGCATGAAGTTTTTCTGGTTTTAGGCCATTTTTCTTTTAATCTAATTGATATTCAATCAAAAAGACCAAGAAGTTATAATAAAATTATAGCACCTTTTAGATTTTTTTTTTTTTGAT
>NC_090757.1:72676781-72679281 GCF_036898095.1 Palaemon carinicauda
CGGGCCTTCCCCCCCTACCACCAGCCCCTCTCCAACCAGCCCCCTCCCACCGGCCCGGGTGGGCCTCCCCCCCTCCCACCAGCCCGGGCAGGCCTTCCCCCCCTCCCGCCAACCCGGGAGGGGCCTCCCCCCCCTCCCGAAAACGCGGGCTGGCCTTCCCCCCCCTCCCACTGGCCCGGGTGGGCTTCCCCCCCTCCCACCAGCCCGGGCGGGCCTTCCCCCCCCTCCCGCCAACCCGGGAGAGCCTCCCCCCTCCCGAAAGCCCGGGCTGGCCTTCCTCCCCTCCCACCAGCCCGGGTGGGCCCTCCGCCCCTCCCACCAGCCCGGGCGGGCCTTCCCCCCCCTCCCGCCAACCCGGGAGGGCCTCCCCACCTCCCGAAAGCCCGGGCGGGCCTTCACCCCTCCCACCAGCCCGAGTGGGCCTTCCCCCCTCCCACCAGCCCGGGTGGGCCCTCCCCCCCTTCCGCCAACCCGGGTGAGCCTCCTCCCTTCCCACCAGCCCAGGTGGGCCTCCGCCCCTCCCACCAGCCAGGGCGGGCCTTCCCCCCCCTCCCGCCAACCCGGGAAGGCCTCCCCACCTCCCGAAAGCCCGGGCGGGCCTTCGCCCCTCCCACCAGCCCGGGTGGGCATTCCCCCCCCTCCCACCAGCCCGGGAGGGCCTCCCCCCCCTCCCGAAAACGCGGGCTGGCCTTCCCCCCTCCCACCAGCCCGGGTGGGCTTCCCCCCCCCTCCCACCAGCCCGGGCAGGCCTTCCCCCCCTCCCGCCAACCCGGGAGAGCCTCCCCCCCTCCCGAAAGCCCGGGCGGGCCTTCCTCCCCTCCCACCAGCCCGGGTGGGCCTCCTCCCCTCCCACCCGCACGGGTGGGCCTCCGCCCCTCCCACCAGCCCGGGCGGGCCTTCCCCCCCTCCCGCCAACCCGGGAGGGCCTCCCTACCTCCCGAAAGCCCGGGCGGGCCTTCACCCCTCCCACCAGCCCGAGTAGGCCTTCCCCCTTCCCACCAGCCCGGGTGGGCCCTCCCCCCCCTTCCGCCAACCCGGGAGGGCCTCCCCCCTCCCGAAAGCCCGGGCGGGCCTTCCCCCCCTCCCCGCCAGCCCGGGTGGGCCCTCCCCCCCTTCCGCCAACCCGGGAGGGCCTCCCCCCCCTCCCGAAAGCCCGGGCGGGCCTTCCCCCCCTCCCGCCAGCCCGGGTTGGCCTCTCCCCCTCCCACCAGCCCGGGCGGGCCTTCGCCCCGTCCCGCCAACCCTGGAGGGCCTCCCCCCCTCCCGAAAGCCCAGGCGGGACACCCCCCCCCCTCCCGCCAGCCCGGGTGGTCCTCCCCCCCCCTCCCACCAGCCTAGAAGGGCCACCCTCCTCCCCTCAGCCCGGGTGAGCCTCCCCCCTCCCGCCAGCCCTGGAGGGACTCCCCCTCCCACCAGACTGGCAGGCCTCCCCATCTCCTGCCAGACCTAGGCAGGCCTCCCCCCTCCTCCAGCCAGCCCGTGCGGGCCTCCTCCCATCCCGACAGCCCGGGCGGGCCTCAACCTCTCCCGTTAGCCCGAGGAGGCCTCACCCACTCCCGCCAGCCCGGGCTGGCCTCCCCCTCTCCTGCCAACCTGGGGTGCCTCCCCCCTCACGCCATTTTTGTTTCCCTATTTATTTCTTTATCATTTGTGGTCCTTTCTTTCATTCTTTAATCATTTATTTACCAAACATTCTCATTATTTTCAAAATGAATGGCCTTCCTCTCCGGTGCTCGTCTTACACCGTCAATATTAGTTCCTAGATTCTCAATATCTCTCCAGAAAAGAAATCGCTCCCGAGCGGCAGCATGAAACACCATCCCTGGACCATTCCAACCTGGAACTATTTGATATTTGAGTGAAACCAAGACAAGGTATTCATTAGCTGGATTCAAACACAGGTCATTTGGAGTACTATACTCCATTTCCTTTACTCTTCGATATTACAATCTCCATAGAAAAAACTTGCATTGTGAACTATGATTCCATGAATGAGTATTCTCACTCTAGATTTTCTTTTATACAATTTATATCTCATTCTTTTATCACTATTCCAGTTAACGAAAATATCTTGTTTGATTAAAAAAAAAAAAAAAAAAAAAAAAAAAACGTGAATATCTTTCTACACTGCACTTCAGGTATATGGAGGACTACAAAATATAATGATCTAATTATATCGAGTCAGAAAAAGCCAGACATGAAATGACGTGTCTGAGGCCTTTGTCTTACAGTATACTAGAAACAGATATATTAGTTGTTATGTGTGCAGTGTATTGAGATCTAAATTCAGGAGATTAGCACCATCTGCATATGCAAAAAGTTTGCTTTCAAGGCCAACCACATTTAAAAGAATAAGATAATATGGCAGTGACGGATATTGGGCCGTAATCAGCAGGCTAGAGCTACCTCAAACATATTCCTTAATTCTACAACAGGCATAGTATATATGTATATATATATATCTATATATATATATATATATATATATATATATATATAT
>NC_090757.1:72689281-72691781 GCF_036898095.1 Palaemon carinicauda
CTTGGGTGGAGAGGGAGCTTGTTCGCAGATATATATATATATATATATATATATATATATATATATATATATATATATATATATATATATATATATACATATATGTATATATATATATATATATATATATATATATATATATATATATATATATATATGAATATATTTATATATATATATATATATATATATATATATATATATATATATATATATATATATATATATATATATATGTATACACACATATATATGTATATATATATATATATATATATATATATATATATATATATATATATATATATATATATATATGTATGTATGTATATATACATATATATATATATATATATATATATATATATATATATATATATATATATATATATATTTATATATAAATATATAGATATATATATATATATATATATATATATATATATATATATATATATATATATATATATATATATTTATATATAAATATATAGATATATATATATATATATATATATATATATATATATATATATATATATATATATATATATATATATAATCAGTCTCTACGGCTTTGTCCTGCTCGATAGGGCAATGTCACTGTCCCTTGTCCCTGGTATTCATGAGCAGCCTTTAAACCTTTAAACTGCTGATATCGGGTTTTCTCCTTTGCATGTGAACATTGGCTTTATCAAGAGTCTGGGCTCTCATAAGACCATCAATCTCACTCATAAAGAAGTTCACATCCCGAAACGATTCGAACGAAATTCAGTTATTGATTGTTTCATTTATATTAGTTTGTTGTCACTCAAGACTCTTAGATGAAATTTCTTTGTATTAAAAAGCTATTTTCATACTTAATGCTGTCAGCAAAAAAAAAAAAATAGACTTTTATAATACTGTACATTTCAAATGAAAGCCATTGAAATATGCGAAGACCAATGAAAATAAGTTTTTCAATATAGAGACAAAATCCTTCCCGAGAACAATAATGAGGACTCGTTGGAATTAATAATTTGCTATTTTCTTAATTGTATTAATTAGACGTTTTAGAAGCTTTTTTGTATTACTTTGTATTATTTGCAGGTGTTATAAGAATAAAGATTTCTATCAAATAATATGGATTATGTTATGCATCTCATGTCCGTAGATATTAATCCTTTATTTTATCAAAAGATTTGATGACTAAATACTTTACTTTAGATAAAAATAATATTGATTATATCCATAAATATTTGCTTCTATGAATTGAAGGTTGTACGAAATTATTTGTTCAAAGAAGGGAAGGAAATCTTGTATCAACCACTTCCAAGCGAATTTCTCTCGCAGTTCCAAAGGAAATTTTGAAGAACTGGTTTGGAGACAAGGCGGAATTGAAGAATTCCAATGGAAAATGTGGTTTTCAATTTGATACAATAAAATATTCATTAAAATAACAATTGGAAATCATTTAGAAAAATGATTTAGTTTTTTATTGTGAAAGTAATTCTAGTTTCTAAAATAATTGTTTGAAAATTCATTGATGTCTAATTTCTCATAATTTTACAAAATAATGTCAGTGACCCTGACAGTTATGACGCCGCTTAGTATCAATGACCTTTGTAGTTGCGACGCCAGGCAACCGAATCAATCTTTCAGTGTTAATATAAACCCCAATATAAGGTCTCTCTCTCTCTCTCTCTCTCTCTCTCTCTCTCTCTCTCTCTCTCTCTCTCTCTCTCTCTCAGTGGAGTAAATTGTGCATAGAATAATTCATAAATCCAAATTAAAATTCAAGGATTGATGTGAAACACTTCTCTGTTCCTGCCAAACTCCATGGTAATATCTACAATTGAAAAGACACAGCAATCGTGTAGCCTTCTTAAATATACTGCTAAACAATATCCGTCCCGAGTTGCAGCTAGTTATTATTATTATTATATTTACTGTTATTATTTTTATTAATATTATTATAACATAGTTGGAAAGGCAGGATGCTATAAAGCCAAGGGTTCCAACAGGGAAAAAATAGCCCCGGGAAGAAAGGAAATAAGGAAACAAATAAACTATGAAAGAAGTAATGAAAAATTAAAACAGAATATTTTAAGAACAATAATTTTATTAAAACAACCCTTTCACAAATGAATTATAAAAAGAGACTAAGATCAGCTTGTTCAAAATAAAAACATTTGCTGCAAGTTTGAACTTTAGAAATTCCACCAATTCAACTACCTGATTAGGAAGATGTGCGTGATGGAATATTTAGGTTTATATTTCTAATATCTAAGACATTTCACTTTCTGTTCATTTTCTGTATTCTGGGAATTCCTTTAATAACAACATGTGGACACAATTCAAAGCTCCAACACAGTATAACTTTAGACTTTGTCTATGTTCGTAGAGTTTCCTTGCTAATAAGGATAGGCTGACCGCTAGAAGCAAACAATATATTCCAATAGCTTCATAAATACTTGAATCATTAAAAGTCTGCTCTAATTGATAGCAAGACAACTTATAC
>NC_090757.1:72696781-72716781 GCF_036898095.1 Palaemon carinicauda
TGTAGGAGGAGATGAGTATGATATATATGATGAATTTTCATTAAAACTCTTAAATATAAAAATAATAAAACTGGTAATTTTTATTTATGAAAAGTAACTTCACTGAAAAGTTTTTTCCTATCGAAAAAAGTCACATAGACCTACAATGAAACGCTTAAAACATATCGATGCAGAAGCTGTAATGTCATATAGGCCCAAGATGCAACGCTTAAAACATAGATGCAGAATCTCTAATGTCATATAGAACTACAATGCAATGCTTAAAACATATAGATGCAAATGCTGTAATGTCATATAGGCCTACAATAAAACAGTTAAAACATAAAGCAGTTAAAAGGAAAACATGACGGTGTTTTTATGCTTTGACATCTCCGCACTTGAAGAATAATCTCCAACCAAAGGAGGAGGCAAGAAAAGACACAGTCCTTTAGACCTATTCAATACGAGCTGGCGGTTAACCGACTTATGAAAACTCGCTTATTAAGCCATTTTCTAATCTTGCTTTCTAGTTTGGCCCTTTTCCTTATTTCTTCATCTGAGGCTTTGATCTAACTGATTTTATTCCATTATTAGCATATTTAAATTGTCTATGGATAATTGAAACACTTAGGATTTCCTCTGTTCCTTTCATGTAGCCGCTTCTCTCACTCCGAGAACCTCCCACAGAACCAAATTATCTCCTCGATTTCAAGGACAAAAATGCTTATACAATTAGTTATCCTATATAGAAATAATTAAATCCTTTAGTAAATATATATTATTTTGATAAGTGTATAATTCACACTAGTTTTGGAATGAAATTTAAATTTTGAGGCTTTTATAATTTAAGAATCGCATAGAAATTTAAAATATCGATATATCATGAAATTATTTTGATGGTTTCTGCGCGAGGAAGTCATTTATTCCTTTCGAAACCTAACCTTTCTTTATTCTCATCATTAACTCTGTCTTTTAAATACTACATTCTATTACTATTACGATTACGATTCCTTCCGACTTTTTGCTAGCTCCCTCCCCCATCAGCTAGCACTCTCTCTCTCTCTCTCTCTCTCTCTCTCTCTCTCTCTCTCTCTCTCTCTCTCTCTCTCTCTCTCTCTCTCTCTCTCCTGCTTAACCTTTTGCTCGGGATAGTTTACGCGCTTCTTCTGCCTCCGACTAAATCGCTTTTCATTCGTTCTCACGATCTCCCACTTCCCTGGAACTCGCTGTTATAACACTTTCTCTTTTACTCGATAGACTGTCTATTAACAAATTTCCTTTACGTGGACCTACAGGGGAGTCTCCCCACCGGGGCGTTTTTCTCCGTCGCCATACCAGTCACCTTCCCCATTTTTACCCCTGTGATCTTGTTTAGTGGCAGCAAGAGGGACCTGTCCCTCATTCAGTTATACGGGTATTGACTTTGCAGATGGGACGCTTGGTATCTTACCATTACCCTCACCTGGGAACCAAATTCCAGGCTGCTGAATGAGGATAAACAGATCACTCGAACCTACTTCTACTTTTTGGCCTTACCTCATTAGCTTCGGTTATCTAAATTTACCGTAGTTTAAACCATTTAATCTGTAAAGTAATATATCATCTCATTGTTCAATAAAACCCCAATAGCATTAACATAAATAATCTAATTCTATTTTACATTCTCTTACGGCCTGCCAACGCAAGAGCCTGGATCTTACATAAGGTAAGGCAATCTTAGCACACACACACACACACACACACACACACACACACACACACACCGCAATTAATGATTTGTTTCCTTCACGAATCCTTTTATTTTTGGTGTTTAAAACGCCTTCAAACCTTTTTCCTTTCCTTCCACAACATTGTGTATATTATCTTCGAGAAAACTTGGATGTCTATGTTAATTAAGTTGATAGAATGCGAAACGATTGTATTATTATTATTATTATTATTATTATTATTATTATTATTATTATTATTATTATTAGCTAAGCTACAACCCTAGTTGGAAAAACAAGATGCTATAAGCCCAAAGGCTACAGAAGGGAAAAATAGCCAAGTGAGGAAAGGAAATAGATAAACGATATACGAAGTAATGATAAATCAAAATAGAATATTTTAAAAAGATTAACATAGATATTTCATAAATAAACTATAAGAAGATTTATGTCAGCCTGTTCAACATAATAACATTTGCAGCAAGTTTGAACTTTTGAAGTCCTACTGATTCCACTACCCGATTAGGAAGATCCTTCCACAACATGGTCACAGCTGGAATAAAACTTCTAGAGTACTGTGTAGCATTGAGCCTCATGATGAAGAAGGCCTGACTTAAAATTAACTGCCTGCCTAGTTTTACGAATGGGATGGAATTGCCCTGGAAGATCTGAATGTAAAGGATGGTCAGAGTTATAAAAAAATCTTATGCAACATGCATAATGAACTCATTGAACAGCGGTGCCAGAGATTAATATCAAGATCAGGAATAAGAAATCTAATAGCCCGTAAGTTCCGGTCCAAAAAATTAAGATGAGAATCAGCAGCTGAAGACCAGACGGGAGAACAATACTCGAAATAAGGAAGAATGGAAAAATTAATGCTTCTTCAGAATAGATTGATCACCAAAAATCTTAAAAGACTGTAAATAAACCAATTTATTTTGTGCAATTAAAGTAGACGCAGACCTAATGAGTTTCTCATAAGTAAATTTGCTGTCGAGTATCACACCTAAAATTCTAAAACAGTCATACAGCGTTAAAGAAACATTATATTACTTATTGTTGAGAGAATCAGTGAATTATGTTGATATAATTATGAGCGTTGAAAGAGACATGTTAAATAAAATAAAAGTAGGATTGTTGTTAAGAGAAAAAAAGGAATTGCAAATACTCTTTCAAATGATAGCATTGTTTATAACTGCATCTAATGTACCATGTCTCTCTCTCTCTCTCTCTCTCTCTCTCTCTCTCTCTCTCTCTCTCTCTCTCTCTCTCTCTCCCTCTCTCTCTCTAAATGACCCAAAGGTCTGAAAACCACTGTTGTATTGGTGAAAATGTTTTCATAAAGTTTTCTTGCTTTAAATATCCATTGATTTAATACACGATTTTGCGGATGGAAACAGGAAGTCAAACGCTCCGTAGAAGGTTTCGTTATAGCGGATGACATAAAACTACATTAAAAGAAAAGCTCTTTTATATGCAAAAGCAAAAAGGACTAAATATAATGAAAGCATTGGCATGACTTGAACTTCATCGAAATTCTATGGTTTCTTTAACTACAGTTGAAATACTATTAAAACTTACTCTTTTCACTAGTGATAGCTTTGTTTGTAAGTCAGTTTTACCTTTACTACAAATCTAGGAAGAGGTAGACCTAGGGAAGGAGTAGACCTAGGGGAGGGGTAGACCTAGGAGAGGGGTAGACTTAGAGGAAGTGGTAGACCTAGAAGAAGGGGTAAACAAAAGGGAGGAGAAAACTCAAAGGGATGGGTAGACAAGTGGGAATGGTAAGGGGTAGAGCTAGAAGAAGGGTAAAATAGGGGAGGGATAAACCTAGGGGAAGGAGTAGATCTAGACCAAGGGAGGAGGGGTGACATACAGGATGGGATAGACCTGGGGAAGGGATAGTCCTTGGGGAAGAGGTAGATTTAGCAGAAGGGATAGACATTGGGGAGTGGTATACCTAGTTGAAGGGTTAAAACTAGAGGAAGGGGTAGGCCTTTAGTAACATCATGAAAAAATTGTGCCTTAAATACTGTATTTTTGGCCTTTTTTCTAATAATTGGTTGGCCTGTTAAAGCTGGGTTGATTAGAAGTTGGCTTTTTCTCGTTTAGAAAACCTGCAGCACGTAATACTAGGTATGCAGTTATTAGTAATATTCATATAGTCTCCTTCAAAAGGCTTAATACTAAACAGTATTCTAAAAGTTTTATTCCAGCTATGGCAGATAGTGGAATGATCTCTTTCATCAGGGAATGTCATCAAATGTTTATATGTTGAACAGGCTGTCACACTGGTTTCTCATGGTTTATCTATGAAAGTATTTTAATGTTGTTACTGTTCTTAAAATATTTTATTTCAATTATTCATTATTTCTCTTGTATTTCATTATTTTCTATCCTCACTGGGATATTTTTCCTTACTGCACCCTTTGGGCTTAAAGCATCCAGCTCTCTCCAATTAGGTTTGCGGCGCAGCTAATAATAATAATAATAATAATAATAATAATAATAATAATAATAATAATAATAATAATAATAATCATGATAATGATAAAATAATAAAATGATAAAAATAAATATAAAAAAATAGTAAAATAAAATAAAAAAATAATAAAGAAATAATAAAAACAATAATTATATAATAAAATAACAATAATGATAAAATAATAAAATAACAATGGTAATATAATAATAAAATAACAATAATAAATAAATAATAACAATAATAAATAAATAACAACAATAATAAATAACAAATGAAAATAACAATAAATAAAAACAAAATTATATAAATAAAGATAAAAATAACAAAAATAAATAATAAAACTAAGTAATAATGAATAATAATAATATATAATAATAATAATAATAATAATAATAATAACAATAATAATAATAATAATAATAATAATAATAATTATAATGATAATAATAAAAATAATAATAATAATAATAATAATAATAATAATAATAATAATACAGTAACCAATTTCAAATCTCAAGTAGTTTACAGCAGGAACTTATATGGGTTGAAAACATTCACAATTAAAATATGTATTCACGGGTTGTGATTTCGAAAACACAATTCAAAATATCGACATTTGTATCCATAAAAAAAAAGAGAGAGAGAGAGGGAAAACCCCCTAAAACCTATAAAATCCTTTGGGTAAAAAGTGAACTTTCACGAAGTGTTTAATTAGACAAACAAAACTGTGCAGATGGAAAGGATAATTTTGAATGGAAATTAAGCTTACGATATCAGGACTTCACTAATGAAAAAAAAAAAGAGAACAGAATTGAAATAGAACTTAAGCCATGCTAATCCCTTCTTCTCTCTTTGTATACAAGAGGTCTTTTTATATGTGGGCCTACATATTGTCGCCAACTGTAACAAACCCTCTACGAATCTTTTGACCGATAGACGAGTGTTAGCTATCATTCCCTCGAGGACTTTGGATAGAGATGATAAGAGTAAGGAAAAAGGAAATGATGAAGATAATGAAAAGGGAAAGTCTGAACAACCTGTGAAACCCAGAAAGACAAATCCTCTCAAGCCTTTTATCCCACAGTGAAATATTTTGTTAGCGATATTATTTTTCTTCATTCTTTTTAGCCTTACACTTTCTCCACTCTGTCTTCCTTTCCTCAATTTTGTATTCAGTTAAAGTTGTTGAATGGAAAATACCAACGATGTTTATAGCAGGAATATCATTATTAAGAAACTTCTCTTTTACAAAATACAACAAGTCGATATATTCCCTACATTTGGCAATGCTGATTGAGATATTGCAGCCACTAATAATGTAGGGTTTTCTTTTTAACTGCACCGTAATCATATTAAGCACTAGCTCTTTTTCAGAGCTAGTACTCTCAAAAATATTAAGTGGTCAAAGAGCACCTAATGCTGACAGCAACCTAGTCAGTAAACATTGTGACCAATATCTTGATTATGGTTCTTGAAATAAGAATATTTTTATGTAATATTTTCCACATATAACAAAAAAATCATAAGATTTTATAGATATCTTTGAATATTATTTATAAGGTTTTATTTTCAATATTTATTTTTTAAAGGCAATAATGAAAATAGATTTATTAAAGCAATGCAAGTGTTCAAATTAATTTTCTTATTCCTGATCTATATATCAATCTCCGGCACCGTCGTTCAGTTAGTTGTTATGAATGTTGTATAAGATTTTTCATAACTGGTAAACGGAAATTAAGATTTCTTACATTTGTTTATTAGTATATGTATATATGTATTTATTGAAGTAAGGAGGACTTTTCTTTTAAACTATTAAAATAACTAGTTAAATTACATTTATATGCTTGGTACCATCTAAGTCCTGCTTGCTTACTACGAGCTAAGTAATTAGCTAACAAGCCTTCTAATCACGCCATTTTCTCTTTACTTGGGAGGTTCATGGATATACCCAAGTCAGTCTGGCCTAGAAAACCATACCGTCCATATCTTCACTGGCAGTATTTGGGCACGAAGATTTGAGCTGCTAGAGTCGTGCTACAAGATTTTTATCATTGAATTTGTGCTGTGCTGCTATTTTATCGAACCATGTCTGGGTTAAGAGATTCAAGTGTTTCCGCATTGACGAAGTTATTCATCATGAACTAACTTCCCTTACTTTGGACTCTGAGCTTCCTTCGGCATGAAACTTTAAACTTCGAGGGCATTCGACTCGTCTCATAGCTTGCATGGATAAAGGTGAGAACCAAGCATTGTTAGGGGTTTCGTAATGTCTAATGGTAATCATTATCCGTTGCCTTAAGCCTTCAAAGCACCAATATAAAAATAAATTCCTTCCTCTCTGATAGATATGTATATTGTGTACTATTAAACTAGTTTTGATATTAGCTCCTCATATTGATTTGTTCTATTTGTACAATACTTTTGCCTATGTATAATTGGTGAAGCTAGGTCGTCCTGGGTTATCAGCCTGCGTTCATCTTTCGTATTTATATTATTGGTGAGACTTTATATTAGATTTAATTCGAAGGATGAATGTTATAGTGAATACATTATACAAAATTATATTGCTTATATTTATAGCTTCAGGATATTGTTTGATGTCGGAATGTATTTCATTTTCCAGGATATCATTTATCCATATGTTTAATTGAAGTGGCTTAGTCCGAGGATAAATTCCCGGTTTCTTACATTGGCGAGCACTTCCAACATTATCGGTAATTGCTTATTAGGTTTATATAGATTATATATGCAATTTACGATTTATTTATATATACTTTGTTCAAATTGAATTTATATATTTTCCTTTCTTTTATTATATCTTTATATATTCCTTTTTGTTGTTTATACAGGTGAGGTTGGAAAAGCTGAAAGTAGTTTGGAAATTACCCCTAGATATAACCACCTTCAAGCAATCGGAATAGACAATTTATAGCATTTTTTACTTCTCTGAAATGTTTATAATAAATTTGGTGAATTGTTTTGAAGAGTTTTCCTAACTACCATTGTAGAATGTTCAAATTTCAGCTTATGGCGCCCAACGTGGGGCTTTGATGGAGACTGTTGAATTTGCCGAAGTAAAATTCTTGTGTTTAGGGGTTGCTCAGAGTCCGATAATTCATTTTCTTTTCTAGTTCGTTATATTTTGTTATATATGAATAAGTTACAGATATTTGTAGGTCAGTGGAAGACTATTAGGAAAAAGGTCACTGAATGTTTTAATAATGTTAATAATCATGATTCCTTTAATCCTTCTGAGCGTTTGTCTGAGAGAGGTATTCTCTTAAACTACAAGGAAAAGTTGTTTGATCTCGATAGTAAGAATCTAGCTGAGAAATTCTTTAATAGAGAAACTGTAGTTGAGGCTGATTTGGAAACTGAATTAAATTCATGTAAAGATTATTTGGATAAAATTGAAAGGCTATTGCCCTTGCTTGATGTTTTTGCAAATCCTTGTTCTAATGTAACTGATACTGCTAGAAGCTTGCTTAAGCAGCCCACAGCTCCTCTTCCAAAATTTAGTAGTAGAGAAGGGGAAGATTTTTTAAGGTTCATAACCAAGTTTGAAAACCCAACCAGTGCATTTAGTTATCCAGATAGGGATTTGTTGCTTTTACTAAAACAGCAAATAGATGGTAGGATTAAGTATTTGTTGTATAGCTTAGAAGCTGACAAGCTATCTTATAAAGATACCAAGGAGTTGTCGATTTCAGCTTTTGCTTCTAAAGAAGCTAGAATAAATTCTACCATCCAGAAATTGTTGAATATTAAGCTTGGAGAGAAGGATGATCCTTTCATATATATCTCAAATCTGAGAACTATTTGTGAGGCTGTTAGGACGTTAAAAATTGATGCTAATGAGTATACAAGGTTTTTTGCTTGGCGTGGTATTAATGATAATTTCAAGTCACTTGGTTCAAATCACCACGAAAACTCACCCTCTTTGGATGATATTCTTGATAATTTTTTCAATGCTAGTGAGAGGTACGAAAGTACTAAAGTTAAAACTCCTCAAGAGATTAAGTTTAGAAATAAGTTCAGAAATACTCCTGTTAAAGACAGTACTGATAGTTTGGCCGTTAAAACTAAAGTAATGGAAAGTAAATCTTCTGTACCATACTGTCTCCCTTGTAGTAGAAGTGATAGTAAGTTAACTAATCATTATGTTAATAAATGTCAGAAATTCTCTACTCCTGCAGAAAAAGTTCACATAATTGAGTCTTTCGGAGGTTGTGTAAAATGTGGAATGTTAAACCATATGTCTAGCGAGTGTAGGTTTAGGTTTAAAAAGCGTTGCATAAATTGTAATGGTTATCACATGAGTTACCTTTGTGTGTCAGAATCTGCAAGGGATGGATTATCTCGGACTAATAAACATAATTCTAATGCCAAACAGGAGGCTAGCAGTGGAGTTGCTGTTACACATCAGTACTCGACGAATTCCATATTGCCCACATTTACTTTTTCTCTTGAGGGCAATGATAGTGTCTATAGGGGTTTGAAGGACAGCGGTTCTCAGAGTACATTTGTGTCGGCTAGATTAGCAAATTCACACAAGTTTAAAATTGTTCACTCAAACATTGATCTCACGGTCAAGGGATTTAATGAGAGTAAAAAGTACTGTACTAAAGTTATTAAGATGCCTCTTAGGATTGGAGATTCAGTGGAGCATATTTTGGCAATTGTGGTTCCGGAGATAAGCATTAATTTGGAGTTACAATTTCTTGGTGAACTTGTTGAAGCTGTGCACAGTAAAGGGTTAGTTCTTGCTGATAAATTGTTGAATAGTAATTTGAGGAAAATTGATAATGTGCATCTTTTGCTGGGCACAGATTCTTTTAGTTGCTTAACGGGAAAAGAGATAGTGATTGGTAATGTGAGTCCCTCTGTGTACATTGAATCTAAGGTAGGAATAATGCTCACTGGTAATATTGAAGCTTTGCTTGCCACTTTCAGAGGTACAGATGGGGGGATTGGGAGCTTGTTTATCAGTAAGTAAAGAAGCTAATTGTTCTAATTTCCATGTTTATAGCAATTCATTTTTTCTTAGCAATAGTTTTGATATTTTGGAAGAGAATTGCTTATCAGGGTTTACTACTAATACATTTTTTCAGTCCTTAATGATAAGGGTGATATTTTGGAGGGACAAGTGCAGCGTGCCACTGATCAAATTCTCTAATCTGAGTACAACTATTTCTTGAATTATGATCAAACGAATTATTGTGAAACTAATACAGACCTTGACGAAAAGTTAACTGAATTTACTTTAAAACAGATTAGTAGAAGATCTGATGGAAGGATAGAAGTTCCTTTGTCATGGAATACCAAAGTGTCTCATTTACTTTCAAAAAATGAGGTGTTATCTAAGCTCATACTTAAGTCAAACCTTAAGAAGCTCAGGAAGAATAAAGGTCATTTACAATTAGATGATCAAACTTTTAAAGAGCAGATTAAGTTGGGTATCATTGAGCCAATATATGATTTAGAGGTTTACAAGGCTGAACATCCCTACTTCTCTTTTTTGCCTCGTATGCCTATTTTTAAGCCAGACAGAGAGTCGACTAAATGTAGGGTAGTGTTTTTGTCTAATCTAAAGGAATCTTCTAAAAGCACATCTTTATCACATAACCAGTGTATGTTTTCAGGACCTATTTTGAAGGAGAAATTGTCATCATCATTCCTTAATTTACGGTTTGATAAGAATTTGTTAGTTTTTGATTTGAAGAAGGCGCTTAATATGCTTGCTTTAAGAGAAGCTGACCAAGCTAGATTACAGTTTTACTGGTACAAGAATGTTAGTAAGGGAAATTTTTCCTTGGTTGCATTTAAGAATGTTAGGCTTCCGTTTGGATTAAGATGCAGCCCATTTTTACTTATGATATCTCTGTATTACATATTAGTTGCACAAGCATCTGACCAGTCAATGTTGTCTGAATTGAAGGATTCAATATATTCACTTAAATATATGGATAATGGAGGTGTTACTTTCAATGATTCAGAGTTTATATTGGGCTTATAAACAGATTCCATGTATTTTTGAGCCATACAATTTCAAGGTTCAACAGATAGTCACTAATGATAGGGATTTACAAGATGTAATTGATGTAGAGAATAAAGTAGTCACTCCTGAAATAAATAAACTGTTCGGTCTAACATGGGATAGGTACTCTGATGAGATATTTACAAAGCCCATTAATCTAAATGCTGAAGCTAAGACTAAAAGGTCCATATTGTAATTTATTGCTTCCCAGTTCGATATCTTTGGATTTAATATGCCATTATTTAACAGGTGTAGATTATTTATGCACAAATTACAATGTCGAAAGAAACTTGGATGGGATCAAATACTATCTCAGGAGTTGCAGAAGGAATGGCAAAATATTTCAAAGCAGTGTAACAGAGCAGCACCTTTACGTATTTCTAGATCTGTTGGTCCTCGTAATGGTAAATATAGTATTGTAGTGTTTACTGATGCCAGTCGTGATATATATGGATGTGTCCTTTATTTGCTTCATAAGGAAACTAATAAGCTTAGCTTCGTTCATGCCAAGAATAGACTAGTTAATAAACAGCTAGATGGAAAGTCGATGCCAGCCCTTGAATTAAATGCAATAAGTTAAGGAGTAGAATGTGCTATGGAAATTTTCAGTGACTTGTCTGGGTCACATTGCATGAAGCCTCTACAGATTGTGAATATGACTTTATATACAGATTCCATTTGTGCTTTACATTGGCTTAATGCATCTTCATCTAAACTAGATAAAATGAATAAACACACAACATTTGTTCGCAACAGGATTCATAATATTCAGAAAAAGTGTGAAATATTTCCTGTTACTTTTAAATTTGTTTCTGGTAAGGCAAATCCTGCAGATTTGGTGACAAGATGTGTGTCGTATAATCAGCTCATGAATTCAAATTATTTTTCAGGACTTAGTTTGGATGAAGCCAATATTCCAGAGCTATCAGTCACAATACCAGCATTTGAAATTGGTGAAGAGAACAATTGTTCCCATGGTCTTTCTGTGCTTTTGTCCAGTGCGGAGCCTCTCATTGATATTAACAAGTTTTCCAGTTTTAGGAGACTAGTGCTAGTATATCGGAGAGTTTTGATGTGTGTCCAGAAATGGAAAGTTAGAGCAGGGTTGAAGTGTGATAATGATGATTCTAGTACTCCCTACTTTGCTCAAGCCATTAATTTATTGATATCTTTTGAGCAGAAGAAATATTTTCCTGAAGTTTTTGAATATTTCAGTCAAGTTAATGTGCCTATTAAAGACATTCCTTCTATTGTGACCAAGTTTAACATATTTGTTGATGAGCTAGGTTTGCTTAAAGTAAGAAGTAAATTTAAGAAGTGGTATTTAAACAAAGATAACAAATTTCCCATTCTACTGCCTAATGATAGTTATCTCACAAGACTTATTATAATGAATGCTCATGATAAATTACTTCATTCTGGTAGTTATGCCGTATTGACCGAATTAAGAAGAAATTATTTCATACCCAAACATTTTTCTACTGTTAAGAAAGCTTTGAAACAGTGTATTCATTGTCGTCGGTTCAATAGTCGTAACATAAAACTTAATCAGAATTTCTATAGAGATTTCCGTTGTAATCCACCTAATGTACCTTTTGCCAATATATTTATAGATTATCTTGGTCCGTTTTCAGTTAAAATTAGTGGTGGGACACATGAAGTATGGTTATTATGTTTGACTTGTATGTGGTCTAGAGCAATTAATATAAAGATAGTTAAAAGTTTAAATGTAAGTGAATTTTTAAGAGCTTTTCAGATGCATTGCTTGGAGTATGGGATCCCTCAGTTGTGCATTAGTGATCAGGGATCGCAGCTTGTAGCCGGAGCTAATATTATTACCTCATTTATCAGGGATCCAGAAACTTTGCTTTATTTTGAAGAAAATAATGTTGCCCCTCTTTCCTTTCAACAATATTGCAAAGGTGCTAGTCAGTTGGGATCTATGGTTGAGGTGTGCGTTAAAATGGTAAAAAGGTTAATTTTTGGAGCAATAAAGAATAACATTTTATCCTATTTGGATTTTGAATTTTTAGTATGTAATGTGATCCATCTTGCTAATAGACGTCCCATAGCTTTTAAGGAAGTTGTTAGAAATGATAGTAAAGATTCTCTTCCTGAACCAATTACCCCTGAACATTTGATCAGAGGGTATGAGCTGTCTTCCTTAAATTTGATTCCTGAATTGCAGAGCATTCCACAGGATCCAGATTTTGATTCCAGAGACACAGAGAGGAGTTACCAGGGGTTGTGCAAGGTTAAAGAAAATCTTAATAATATTTATCATAATGAATTTTTAGGTAATTTATTATATCAAGCTATTGACCGAAAGGACAGGTATCGTCCGGTTTCTCATGCATTGATAAAGCCAGGAGATGTAGTTCTTGTGAAGGAGGAACATACTAAAAGGAGTAATTATCCCCTTGGATTAGTTCGCGAAGTTTTAAGTAATGATTTGGGAGAGGTGACCCAAGTAACTGTACTGAAAGGGAAAACTAAAAAGATTAGTAAGTTACATGCAAGTCAAATAATTCCTTTCCTTGAGATTAATACTGCTGATGATGTAGTTTGTAATACTGATAATAAGAATGTTCCTGGTGCTGTTAGAAAGAAAATTTCCACGCGGCCTAAAAGAAAAGCTGCTACGATAAGTGAGGAAAGAACAAGAAAAATGTTGCACTAATTTCATATGTTCATTTACAGCGATGAAGATTTTTTACCTTTGAGAAATCTTCATCCTCTTCCGTGGACTAAACGGAAATTAAAATTTCTTACATTTGTTTATTAGTATATGTATATATGTATTTATTGAAGTAAGGAGGAATTTTCTCTTAAACTATTAAAATAACTAGTTAAATTACATTTATATGCTTGGTACCATCTAAGTCCTGCTTGCTTACTACGAGCTAAGTAATTAGCTAACAAGCCTTCTAATCACGCCATTTTCTCTTTACTTGGGAGGTTCATGGATATACCCAAGTCAGTCTGGCCTAGAAAACCATACCGTCCATATCTTCACTGGCAGTATTTGGGCACGAAGATTTGAGCTGCTAGAGTCGTGCTACAAGATTTTTATCATTGAATTTGTGCTGTGCTGCTATTTTATCGAACCATGTCTGGGTTAAGAGATTCAAGTGTTTCCGCATTGACGAAGTTATTCATCATGAACTAACTTCCCTTACTTTGGACTCTGAGCTTCCTTCGGCATGAAACTTTAAACTTCGAGGGCATTCGACTCGTCTCATAGCTTGCATGGATAAAGGTGAGAACCAAGCATTGTTAGGGGTTTCGTAATGTCTAATGGTAATCATTATCCGTTGCCTTAAGCCTTCAAAGCACCAATATAAAAATAAATTCCTTCCTCTCTGATAGATATGTATATTGTGTACTATTAAACTAGTTTTGATATTAGCTCCTCATATTGATTTGTTCTATTTGTACAATACTTTTGCCTATGTATAATTGGTGAAGCTAGGTCGTCCTGGGTTATCAGCCTGCGTTCATCTTTCGTATTTATATTATTGGTGAGACTTTATATTAGATTTAATTCGAAGGATGAATGTTATAGTGAATACATTATACAAAATTATATTGCTTATATTTATAGCTTCAGGATATTGTTTGATGTCGGAATGTATTTCATTTTCCAGGATATCATTTATCCATATGTTTAATTGAAGTGGCTTAGTCCGAGGATAAATTCCCGGTTTCTTACATTGGCGAGCACTTCCAACATTATCGGTAATTGCTTATTAGGTTTATATAGATTATATATGCAATTTACGATTTATTTATATATACTTTGTTCAAATTGAATTTATATATTTTCCTTTCTTTTATTTTATCTTTATATATTCCTTTTTGTTGTTTATACAGGTGAGGTTGGAAAAGCTGAAAGTAGTTTGGAAATTACCCCTAGATATAACCACCTTCAAGCAATCGGAATAGACAATTTATAGCATTTTTTACTTCTCTGAAATGTTTATAATAAATTTGGTGAATTGTTTTGAAGAGTTTTCCTAACTACCATTGTAGAATGTTCAAATTTCAGCTTAACTGGCCATCCTTTGCATTTAAATCTTCAAAGACAGTACCATCCTGTTCGTAATCCTAGGTATGCAGTTATTAGTAATATTCGTATAGTCTCCTTCAAAGGCTTAATACTAAACAGTATTCTAAAAGTTTTATTCCAGCCATGGCAGATGGTCGAATGATCTCTTTAATCAGGGAATATCATTGAATGTTTATATGTTGAACAGGCTGACACAATGGTTTCTCATGGTTTATCTATGTAAGTATTTTAATGTTGTTACTGTTCTTAAAATATTTTATTTCAATTATTCATTATTTCTCTTGTATTTTATTATTTTCTATCCTCACTGGGATATTTTTCCTTACTGCACCCTTTGGGCTTAAAGCATCCAGCTCTCTCCAATTAGGTTTGTGGCGTAGCTAATAATAATAATAATAATAATAATAATAATAATAATAATAATAATAATAATAATAATAATAATAATAATACAAATAATACAAATAATACAAATAAATTGATAAAAACAATAATAATAATAATAAATTGATAAAAATAATTATAATAATAATAAGTTGATAAAAATAATTATAATAATGATAAGTTGATAAAAATAATTATAATAATGATAAGTTGATAAAAATAATTATAATAATGATAAGTTGATAAAAATAATTATAATAATGATAAGTTGATAAAAATAATTATAATAATGATAAGTTGATAAAAAATAATTATAATAATGATAAGTTGATAAAAAATAATTATAATAATGATAAGTTGATAAAAAATAATTATAATAATGATAAGTTGATAAAAAATAATTATAATAATGATAAGTTGATAAAAAATAATTATAATAATGATAAGTTGATAAAAAATAATTATAATAATGATAAGTTGATAAAAAATAATTATAATAATGATAAGTTGATAAAAAATAATTATAATAATGATAAGTTGATAAAAAATAATTATAATAATGATAAGTTGATAAAAAATAATTATAATAATGATAAGTTGATAAAAAATAATTATAATAATGATAAGTTGATAAAAAATAATTATAATAATGATAAGTTGATAAAAAATAATTATAATAATGATAAGTTGATAAAAAATAATTATAATAATGATAAGTTGATAAAAAATAATTATAATAATGATAAGTTGATAAAAAATAATTATAATAATGATAAGTTGATAAAAAATAATTATAATAATGATAAGTTGATAAAAAATAATTATAATAATGATAAGTTGATAAAAAATAATTATAATAATGATAAGTTGATAAAAAATAATTATAATAATGATAAGTTGATAAAAAATAATTATAATAATGATAAGTTGATAAAAAATAATTATAATAATGATAAGTTGATAAAAAATAATTATAATAATGATAAGTTGATAAAAAATAATTATAATAATGATAAGTTGATAAAAAATAATTATAATAATGATAAGTTGATAAAAAATAATTATAATAATGATAAGTTGATAAAAAATAATTATAATAATGATAAGTTGATAAAAAATAATTATAATAATGATAAGTTGATAAAAAATAATTATAATAATGATAAGTTGATAAAAAATAATTATAATAATGATAAGTTGATAAAAAATAATTATAATAATGATAAGTTGATAAAAAATAATTATAATAATGATAAGTTGATAAAAAATAATTATAATAATGATAAGTTGATAAAAAATAATTATAATAATGATAAGTTGATAAAAAATAATTATAATAATGATAAGTTGATAAAAAATAATTATAATAATGATAAGTTGATAAAAAATAATTATAATAATGATAAGTTGATAAAAAATAATTATAATAATGATAAGTTGATAAAAAATAATTATAATAATGATAAGTTGATAAAAAATAATTATAATAATGATAAGTTGATAAAAAATAATTATAATAATGATAAGTTGATAAAAAATAATTATAATAATAATAAGTTGATAAAAAATAATTATAATAATAATAAGTTGATAAAAAATAATTATAAAAAAAATAATTATAAAAATAATTATAATAATAATAAATTGATAAAAATAATTATAATAATAATAAATTGATAAAAATAATTATAATAATAATAAATTGATAAAAATAATTATAATAATAATAAATTGATAAAAATAATTATAATAATAAAAACAATAATTATATGATAACAAAATAATAAAATAAATGACGACGACAAAAATGAATAAGAATAAGAATGAATAAGAATAAGAATGAATAAGAATAAGAATGAATAAGAATAAGAATGAATAAGAATAAGAATGAATAAGAATAAGAATGAATAAGAATAAGAATGAATAAGAATAAGAATGAATAAGAATAAGAATGAATAAGAATAAGAATAATAGTAGTAGTAATACAGTAACCAATTTCAAATCTCAAGTAGTTTACAGCAGGAACTTATATGGGCTGAAAACCTTCATAGTTAAAATATATATTCTCGAGTTGTGATTTCGAAAACACAATTCAAAATATCGACATTTGTATCCATAAAAGAAAAAAAAAAGAGGGAGACAGGGAGAGAGGAAAACCCCCTAAAACCTATAAAGTCCTTTGGGTAAAAAGTGAACTTTCACGAAGTGTTTAATTAGACAAACAAAACTGTGCAGATGGAAAGGATAATTTTGAATGGAATTTAAGCTTATGATATCAGGACTTCACTAATGAGAAAAAAAAAAAAAAAAAATTTGAAACAAAACTTAAGCCATGCTAATCCCTTCTTCTCTCTTTGTATACAAGAGGTCTTTTTATATGTGGGCCTACATATTGTCGCCAACTGTAACAAACCCTCTACGAATCTTTTGACCGATAGACGAGTGTTTGCTATTATTCCCTCGAGGACTTTGGATAGAGATGAAAAAAGTAAGGAAAAAGGAAATGATGAAGATAATAAAAGGGAAAGTCTGAACAACCTGTGAAACCCAGAAAGACAAATCCTCTCAAGCCTTTTATCCCACAGTGAAATATTTTGTTAGCGATATTATTTTTCTTTATTCTTTTCAGCCTTACACTTTCTCCACTCTCTCTTCCTTTCCTCAATTTTGTATTCAGTTATAGATATTGAATGGAGAATACCAACGATGTTTATAGCAGGAATATCATTATTAAGAAACTTTTCTTTTACAAAATACAACAAATCGATATATTCCCTACATTTGGCAATGCTGATTGAAGTATTGCAGCCACTAATAATGTAGGGTTTTATTTTTAACTGTACCGTGATCATATTAAGCACTACCTCTTTTTCAGAGCTAGTACTCTCAAAAATATTAAGTGGTCAAAGAGCACCTAATGCTGACAGCAACCTAGTCAGTAAACATTGTGACCAATATCTTGATTATGGTTCTTGAAATAAGAATATTTTTATGTAATATTTTCCACATAAAACAAAAAAATCATAAGATTTTATAGATATCTTTGAATATTATTTATAAGGTATTATTTTCAATATCTATTTTTTAAAGGAAATAATGAAAATAGATTTATTAAAGCAATGCAAGTGTTCAAATTAATTTTCTTATTCCTAATCTAGATATCAATTTCCGGCACCGTCGTTCAGTTAGTTGTTATGAATGTTGCATATGATTTTTCATAACTGGCCATCCTTTGCATTTAAATCTTCAAAGACAATACCATCCTGCTCGTAATCTTAGGTATGCAGTTATTAGTAATATTCATATAGTCTCCTTCAAAAGGCTTAATACTAAACAGTATTCTGAAAAATTTATTCCACTTATGGCAGAGGGTGGAATGATCTCTTGAATCAGGGAATGTCATCGAATGTTTATATGGTGAACAGGCTGACACAATGGTTTCTCATGGTTTATCTATGAAAGTATTTTAATGTTGTTACTGTTCTTAAAATATTTTATTTCAATTATTCATTATTTCTCTTGTATTTTATTATTTTCTATCCTCACTGGGATATTTTTCCTTACTGCACCCTTTGGGCTTAAAGCATCCAGCTCTCTCCAATTAGGTTTACAGCGCAGCTAATAATAATAATAATAATAATAATAATAATAATAATAATAATAATAATAATAATAATAATCATGATAATGATAAAATAATAAAATGATAAAAATAAATATAAAAAAATAATAGAATGAAATAAAAAAATAATATAGAAATAATAAAAACAATAATTATATAATAAAATAACAATAATGATAAAATAATAAAATAAAAAGAATAATAAAATAATCAAATATCAATGATAATAAAATAATAAAATAACAATAATAAATAAATAACAACAATAATAAATAACAATAAATAGAAATAAAATTATATAAATAAATATAAAAATAACAAAAATAAATAATGAAACTAAGTAATAATGAATAATAATGATAAATAATAATAATTGATAATAATAATAATAATAATAATAATAATAATAATAATAATAATACAGTAACCAATTTCGAATCTCAAGAAGTTTACAGCAGGAACTTATATGGGTTTAAAACCTTCACAATTAAAATATATATTCTCGAGTTGTGATTTCGAAAACAATTCAAAATATCGACATTTGTATCCATAAAAAAAAAAAAAGAGGGATAACCCCCTAAAACTTATAAAGTCCCTTGGGTAAAGAGTGAACTTTCTCGAAGTGTTTAATTAGGCAAACAAAACTGTGCAGATGGAAAGGATAATTTTGATTAGAATCTAAAGCAATATGGGTGTTCAAAACAGGTGATGAATTAGCCTAAATCATGGATCTAAGCAGATCAACTGACTCACATTGGAGAAAAGGAGCCGCTAAGTTTAGCTCCAGAAAAAGAGATCCAATCGGAGTGAAGATTAAATCCTTCGAACCTCCAGGTTTTAAAAGCAACTGATGGAAGATCGTTCTATGCCTGAATATGTCACATTTCCCGAGAATGAATGACTTATGTTCTTAAATTATTTTAAAGCTCTCATTATACTTTAATTTTGGTTAAATAATTATGTAAATCAAAATCAAAAGTAATAATTGTTTACAAATATCAACATTACTAATGAAATTAATGCAATACATCATTTGAATTAACATAATACTCTCTCATTTCTTATCTGCAAAATATGAATTCAAGGATACCCTGCAATTTTCCTCTGGTCTTATTTACAGGCTGCCAACGCTAGAGCCCGTGTCTTGCATAAGGCAAGGCAATCTTATACATACATTCTAGTCATATTATTCCCTCGTGGACTCTTCTCTGTACTCATTCCCGGGCATCATCTTGTCAATATACACAAGGATGAGATTCTACCCGATTGTGACGTCATGATATCAATAGAATGTGTGAGAGGGAATGTTTATCTAAATCAACAAACTTGTACAAAGCAGGACTTTTCAACGCTATTCCCAATCTAGATTTGGCAGGAGGTTTGGTCTTGAGTATTTACAAAAAAAAAAGTCTTTAAAGCAATAAAAAAGAGAAAAAAGTAACAAAATGGTAATGGAGAAGAAAATATCTAAATAGCATCTCATAATATTAAGGAGCGGAAATGGAAAGAACTTTTGTTAGTACCAAACTCGAGTTATGGGTGCTTTCGAGAAAAGGGTCTTCTGGCAAAGAGAGATTCACTCCATTTTTTCTTTATTGAAGGTGAATCTAGTGAGGCGTTAGAGAAGTCATAAGTCTTTAAATGTCATGTTCAGGTATCTAATGCCATCGTCAGTTACTGCAAAGATCTACTTAAAAAAGTGATTGGATTATTTT
>NC_090757.1:72721781-72724281 GCF_036898095.1 Palaemon carinicauda
CAGACTTTAAATGTTTCACCAGGACATGAGACCAAAATTAAAAGGATAAGTTCACTCAAAATCCTGTCAAAATCCTCTCTGTCAATTGAAAAATTCCTTATTGTTCGTCCCCATTCCATAAGGGCCTGACATATTCCATGCATAGCGTCATTGTATTCCATGTGGCATCATTCAAGTCTTATTGGTGCCATCCTTCCATCTCAATCTTCCCAGTCGTCTTCTACCTTTAAGAATCCATTCCACAATTCTGTGTACATCCCGATTATATTCTTGCATTCGATATATGTGGCCCAACTATCTCAACTGGCATCTTTCTATTTGTAAAATCACTTATTCTACTCCCAATGCTTATCTTATGGTGGTATTTCACAGCTATCTCGTCGTTGCTCTAAAGATTAGACGTAGGACACGCATTTCAGTAGTCTGAATTATAGACTTTAATTTTTCTGTCAGGAGCCATGTCTCACAACCATACAGGAACACAGGATTCGGGATTACGCAGACCATTAATAGTTTAGAATGGTTACAAAACAAGCAGAAACAATGGGCCTCAGTTTAGACTTGCAACAAGTGGGGATTACCCCTATATTTGGCAATGCTGATTGAAATATTGCTGCCAATAATTTCTAAGTTTTTTTTTATTTTAATTGTACCGTAACCATATTAAGCACTAGCTCTCGGTAAGAACTAGTACTTTCAAAGATATTAAGTGGTCAAAGAACACCTAATGCTGACAGCAACCACGTCAGTGAAGGATGTGACCAATATCTTGATTATCGTTCTTCAGATAGTAATATTTTATGTAACATTTTCCCAATATGAAAAATTAATCATAAGATTTTATAGATATATTTGAATAGTATTGATAAGGTATTACTTTCAATATTCATCTAAAGGAAATAAATTTAGATTCAAAAGAGAGATCCAATCAGAGAGAAGATCAAATTCTTCGAGTCTCCGGCTTTTGAAAGCAACTGATAGAAGACCATCCTCTGCCTTAATATGGCACATCTCCTGAAAATGACTTTTGTTTTAGAATAATTTCAAAGCTCTCATAATACTATCATATGGGTAAATAATAAAAATTTCACGTAGTTCAAAATGTAAAGTAATAATTGTTTACAAATATCGTCATTACAAATAAAATTAATGCAATAATTTGATAGAATTTGCATAATACTTTTAAATTTTTTTTATCAGCAAAACATGAATTCATAGATACCCTGCAATTTACTTAGAGTCATATTATTCCCACGCTAGACTCTTCTCGTTCATCTGAATCTACCAATTGGTGCAAAGCGGGACTTTTCATGGGCGTTCCCAGTTTTGGCAGGAAGTTTGGCCTTGAATATTTACAACAAAAATGGCTTAATAGTAATTAAGAGGCGCGAGAAAATGGTAATGGAGGAAAAATAAGTAAAACAAGTAACAAATAGACGGTTTATTGTGCAGTGTATGACAAAGGCCTCATACATAACAATATTTATAGTGAGCTGTATCCTAGCTTAAATGCTTTCAGTTAAAGGTAAAGATGAAACTACACCATGACAGATGGATGCCTTTCATGTGGGTCTTTGGTGTTGGGGGGAATAGGATTGGATGGGAATGCTGTGGAAGAAGTGTGTCTTTAAAGACGCAAAAATCAGAGACATGGCTATAGAAGAATTGAAGAGGCTTTGCCCTAATTGTGCAGATGTAGCCAAGTTAAAATAGCCATGACAAATATATCGAAAGAGGATGATTTAAATGCAAGAAGTAGGGCACCTCATAAAGAAGTTCAAAGTTTAGCTAATGCTGGAGGTATGGCACTTCAAAAGAGAGGTCAAAGAGGCTCTAATGCTTGAAATATGGAACTTGAAAAAGGCCTCAGACATGTCCTTATTCATATCTGGGGTTTGACCATTTTTAATCACCACAGTGATTGATGATGTTTAAAGATTTTTGTCTAAAAGCTCACAGCAAACCAACCTACTATGGGGGGTCCTGAGAGCTAGAGTTTTGATGGTCATGGCAATACGCAAACTCTTTCACCGCGTAAAGGTATCGCCACTTAGAAAGGGATATATATATATATATATATATATATATATATATATATATATATATATATATATATATTTATATATATATATATAATTCATATATGCGATATAATAAACTCCTTCTAGTATATATATATATATATATATATATATATATATATATATATATATATATATATATATATATAAATATATATATATATATATATATATATATATATATGTACACATATAAAATTTATATATGCATATATATATATATATATATATATATATGTATTGATATATTTATATATATACATATATATGCATAGATATATTTATATATACATACATACATACATACATACATATATATATATATATATATATATATATATATATATATATATATGTAAATGTGTTTGTGATATATGTTCATACATATATATATAAATATATATATATATATATATATA
>NC_090757.1:72731781-72744281 GCF_036898095.1 Palaemon carinicauda
ATACTCAAAACAAGGTAGAATGAAAGAATTAAAACAATCGTTCAGTATAGATTGATCACCAAAAATCTTGAAAGACTTTCTCAATAAGCCATTTTCTGGGCTCAATCCCTGTGCCGCGCAGTGAAATACTCCTTAAGCACCATTTCAAAGGAATATAACTGCTAATATTACCAGAGAAAAAATGTAAAGGAATGCTAGGTTGAACTAGCTCGCTCACCTAATGGTGTCGGTATAGACTGGGGCGAAATACCAGAGGTCTCGTACCATTTAGACTTCTCCTCTTCGAAATCCCCCAATAGTGAGGTGCCGTTCAACCTCCCCTGCCTCGCAGACCAGTACTACTAACTCAACCCACGCTTGCCCATCACTCCTTTCAAGCACCTGTTTCATATAAGTCCAAGTATTTTATTCTCGTGTGTTTCATTGGATTTATCATCAACTTTCTCTCGATGGCCGATTCCCAAGATACCCCATCGAAGTTAAGTACCTTATCCATGAGTTTTTAACGAGATTGGGCAGTGTAATCTTTGTTTTTATTATTGAGAAGTGTTTATATATGAGCGGCGTCCCCGTTCTTACTTTCGCCTCTGCCCTTTGTCTCGTTAGTTCGTCCGTCTTTTATATTCGTTCGATCCTTTAGGAGTTTTTTCCTTATATTCATTTAGTACACCGACTTTATGCTATCATATAGCATTTATTTTATGTTATCCTATGATATCGGTGTTAGCGTTTCATCAGGAGTAGGTTATGTTGGTATGCCTGCATTCGTGCATGTTGGTGGATAGCGTCACCATTGAGATTGTTTCGCTAGTTCTAGGAGCTTTAATTTTGACCATCTCACTTATTATTAGTAAAACCTTTTGTTTTATTACGCTCCACCTAGTTTTACGTTTGGTTCGAGTGGGACTCTCGCGTATTTTGTTGTTTTTACTGTTCGATCTACCGCTTCAGTAACTAGGTTGGTACCCCTGCTTTCCATCTCCTGATGGCGTCATGCTCCTCCCTTTTTACTCGCCCGAGTCCCTCTCTCGCCATATTTTTTCTGCATGCCTAACCTTACTTACGTGATTTCGCTTTTAATTCATTAATTATCTTTATGTATTTGTGCATTGATATTTTATTTATTGCTTACTCCGTTATGATCATATTTTTGGGATTTTCATGTCATGATTGAGGGGATCTCCAGTTGGTAGCCCTGTCTACCACTGCGCACTGGCGATTTCCCGGTACCATTACCCCCCCCCCCCCCAACAAGTTGGGGAGGCTATTCCATCCCCCCCCCCCTTCAGTGTACACCCTTCCTCTCACTCGATGGTTGTTGGTTATGATTTATGGGTCAAGTATGCTTGTACCTCAGTCTTCCATCAACGTTCCGACATATTGAGGACTGAGTATACCAACGGGGTATGACTTAGTCTCATTCATTCATACCGGGCGGTTTCGTCTCCCCCCTCCCGTCGCCATCGGTCGGGGAGGGGGAAGGCCGGGACCACCGGGGACTATCACACGTGATTAGTCGGTATAACTGCACCTTGGTGTAACCTTGCTTTTAGCTACGGTTGTTAGAATGAGCACTTATATTAGGAGTGTCCTCACCTACGGTACCTCATGCTATTATCGTCCGTATAGGACTTATTATATCCCATATCATTATATTATATTCTACATGAATCATTACCTTTGTCCCGGTACCTCCGGTAAGGTAGGGGGGTTCCACTGGCTCCCCCCGCGCTCTCCCGTTGTACCCTCCCGTCATACCCTCCCGTCATCAGACATCGGAGCCGCCGGGCTCTTAACTACAAGATCGGTTGACACTGACACGGTTTTGATTAATATCCTCCCTCCGGGAGCCCTATTCATTACAGACATTAGTTTTAGATCATAATTGGCGTTTTCTATTTATGTACTTTAAGGATGTATCTTGGGTACTTTAAGTTTACTTTAAGTTACTTTAAGTTTACTTTAAGTTTACTTACCAACCCTGTTCCCCGGCCCCGGGGGCCCCGGAACTAGTTATGATTATATATTCATCACTGTTTTTTGCATCCTTTTTCATACCCGGCTCTGCCGGATTTCTATTGGAATAGTCTCAGTTCTCTGCATGTTTAGTCTAAGGCTATACATTTATTTTATTAACTGGCAGGTCCCGGACCCTCCGGGACCCCTTATAGAGAAACTAGTAGATGCTCATGGACTATTCCTTTTACAGGTGGTCCGTTGCCGGATGACAGCCTGCGCGGCCGTCCTTCACCAGCCTTGCGGACATGCTGTCTGTCGGTCCCACGCGGACTGTGGGATCCAGATGGACGATATTGTGGTATGGCACCCTGACAACTGCCTTATCTGTTATGACCTTATCTCCACCCTCGCTTCAGATTCGGTGAGCCTCTTTCAGTCATTTTTGTATTTACTTCCCTTCACTGGGCGACATCAATATGATAGATAATCATTGACTTCTGTTATGAATCTTCGGGTTCATTTATCATTTTGTCCCTCGGGTTTGCTAACCTTATCCCCGTCCTTTCAGAGTTCCCAGGCGGTTAAAACTTCAGCAAGAGCCACTTTGAAATTGTGGGTAGGCGGCTTCGCCCGTAACGTAAAGGCCAGGAAGCCCTACGTCCTCTCAGAAGATTATTGTAGACTTATCTACCCGAACGCAAAATCTTCGGCAGCAGTGCCTAGGCAAGTGGCGGCTCCTATAATTGCTGACATTGCGGAAACCGTAGAACTCAATCTCGTCCAGGATACAGACATCCCTGACGACCCGGACCCCATTGAAGACAATGTTACGGCTCTGACCTTAGACATAGAGCCCATGGTTTTTGACGAACCAGACACAGGTAAGGTTGTAAGTGAGGCAGGTGGGTCTGGCGCTAAGACCTCTCTTCTTAGCCCCTCTTTTTCTCCAACTTCTAATAATTCTTCCTTTCTTGGTTTTGAAGGGAACCACGAATCCTCCCCGAGATCGCTCTCGGTTCCTGCCAAGGTCAAATCTCAGAAAAGACCTTTAGAGAGGACTCGTCAGAATCCTACACTACCTGGATCATCGAAGCCCAAGAAGGCTCCCCTCCCCGGGGCTCCTAGTGACTCGACTAGCACTGCCCCTATGTCTCAGGACCCGGGAGTGCAGTCATCCCCCTTAATTACCACAACCAACCTCGACCCGGAGGCCCTCACGAATATGTTGTCGAGGGTCGTTACAGAGCAGATTAGTTCTATACTTTCTGCCGTCACCAGAAGACTAGATACCCTGGAAAGTGGACTGCCTCAACAACAGCAGTTCCTCATCCCGGACGCCTCAAAACTTCCACCCTTCACGAAGAACAACCCGTGGAAAATGGCGCTCCACTGTCCTTTCACGGACGGAATGTTGACCATCGAGGGTTTTGGGACCAGGCCCATTGAAGATTTTGAGTTCTTCCCTCCCGGTCTTCAATTTCCTTTCCCCGGCTTCGCCCGGCTTACGGAAGAGGCTCTTGTCCGACTAGATAAGGTCCCTAAAGAGACCGTTATCTTTCCGAAGGAACAGGCTCAGTCTGTTTGGGTTCGAACCTTAAATGAGTGGGGTTGTACAAACACCATGCTGACCCCCCACAAGAGTACTTACACCATGTTTCTTGTGGACGAACAGACCCCCACTCCTTGCGTCACCAAAATGGTTGAATTAGCCCTTCAGGCAGTGACCGAAGATAAGCCTTTGCCACAACTCCGGGAGACAGATCCTACATCTCTGCTGTTCCCATCAGATAATGAATGTTGGCTTAACATTCAATCGACATTCACTTCTGGTAAGCTATCCGCGGACTGTGCATCGACGCAATTCAGTGAACGCCTCCCAAGACTACCTGAAACCTTAATCCGACTCGAGTTCGAGTCCCGGTCTAGGTTTAGCCGGAGCCTCAACATCTCGACTATGGCGGAGATGTTTTCTCTTACTTATGACGAGGAACACTCTTTTAAAGTTATGACTAAAGCCACCCTGCAATCTTTGTTAGCAGATTGCTACGACTTCTTGGTGGCCAAAAGACGTTGCCGTAAGCATGTCTTATCTGAAGCCACTATCCGCCATGAGCCAAATAAGCTCATTAAAGCCTCTGCTTGGGGTCCGGACCTTTTCCCGGAGGACATGGTCAACTCGGTATTGAGCGAAGCTGCCAGAGTGAACCAGAGCCTCAAAGTCCGTTGGGGTCTCACTCCCAAACGGAAGTTCGAACAATCGAGCATTCACTCCCGGGGCCGAAAGAGGCTACGCCCTTATAGCTCTACCCAATTCCGCCAACCTATTCAAGTAGTCCAGTCGGCCCCGGTCTCTCAGGGCATCCAACCCTCCACCTCCAAGTCTCAGCCCCAAGTGAAGTATGTCCTCGTCCCTGAAAACCAAGTGGCCTCGAACTCGTTTACCTCTCCTGTTTATAACCCGGTCTATGAGTCCCGGTTTTCCTCCCAAGGATACCAACGAGGCAGGGGCCCCGGTTCGAGGGGTTCTTTTCAGAACAGAAGCAAAGGGAGATATTTCTCCCGTGGAAAAGGGTCACGTGGTGGCCGAGGCGGTAAAACCTCCAACTACTGACGGTCTTCAGGTAGGAGGGAGACTTTATGTGTTCCGGAGTCGCTGGAAATTCAGTCCTTGGGCCTTCAGCATAATCTCCAAGGGCCTGGGGTGGAGTTGGATAGAAGGGCCTCCTCCACCGAACAGATTCCATCAACCCTCGACACCGGACCTACTTTTGTTTACCCAAGATCTTCTTCGCAAGAACGCGATCAAGGAAACGAAATATCTGAAGTTTCAAGGTCGCTTATTCAGCGTTCCGAAGAAAGACTCCGACAGCCGAAGGGTCATCCTCGATCTGTCTCGACTAAACTTGTCCATTCAATGCGACAGGTTTCACATGCTTACCGTCTCGCAGGTGCGAACCTTGCTTCCCCGTGGGGCCGTCACCACCTCCATCGATCTTACCGATGCTTACTATCACGTTCCAATAGCGAGACACTTCCGCCCATTCCTAGGATTCAGACTGGACGACAAGGCTTACACGTTCAAAGTGATGCCTTTCGGGCTCAACATCGCGCCCAGAATCTTCACGAAACTGGCGGAATCGGTCATTCAGGAACTCCGATCCCACGGAATCCAAGTCGTCGCATACCTGGACGATTGGCTAATCTGGTCAGACAACGTCGAGGATTGTCTCAAGGCAACAAACAAGGTGATCCAATATCTTCAGTTTCTGGGATTCCGGATAAACTTCGGAAAGTCTCGTCTGACACCAAAGACCAAATTTCAGTGGCTGGGATTACGGTGGGACCTACGTTCTCACACTCTATGTCTCCCCAGGTCCAAGAGGATAGAGATTGCGAAAAATACCAAACGCTTTCTCGGGGAAAAGGTAACTTCCAGAGGGAACCAGGAGAGGATTCTAGGGTCCCTACAATTCGCTTCAGTGACAGACCTCCTTCTGAAAGCGAAACTGAAAGACATCAACCGAGTTTGGCGCTCCAGAGCGAACACCAAACGTCGGGACAAGAAGACACGCCTTCCTCCCATTCTTCGGAAGAGGCTTCTCCCATGGACAACCGCCAAGAGCCTATCAAAGTCGGTTCCGTTGCAGTACCCCCCTCCAAGGATAGTCATCCACACGGATGCCTCCCTATCAGGTTGGGGAGGCTACTCCCAACACAGGAAAGTTCAGGGCCTTTGGTCCACAATGTTCCAGCAATTTCACATAAACGTCCTGGAGGCCATGGCTGTCTTACTAACCTTGAAACGTCTTTCCCCGGCCAAGAAACAACATCTGAGGATAGTCCTCGACAACGAAGTCATAGTCCGTTGTCTAAACAGAGGGGGCTCCAAGTCAGGTCCCATCAATCACGTGATGGTGGCAATCTTCTCCCTGGCGGCCTCAAACCAATGGCACCTATCCGCCGTCCATCTGGCTGGAGTTCGGAACGTTGTGGCAGACGCACTCTCCAGGACGGTACCGTTGGAGTCAGAATGGTCACTAGATCGCAAATCCTTTCAATGGATCCTCTTCCAAGTGCCGGATCTCCAGGTAGACCTCTTCGCGACGGAATCCAACCACAAGCTGAAATGTTATGTGGCCCCCAACCTGGACCCTCGGGCTTACGCCACGGATGCCATGTCTCTCGACTGGAACGCCTGGGAAAGGATTTACCTTTTCCCACCGGTGAACCTACTGATGAAAGTGCTGGACAAACTTCGAACCTTCAAAGGTCAAGTAGCCCTGGTGGCCCCCAATTGGCCCAAGAGCAATTGGTTTCCTCTTTTACTGGAGCTGAATCTCCACCCTCACCAGATTCCCAACCCGACTTTGACCCAGATAGTACAAACGTGCACTGTGTTCGCTTCCTCAAACATTCAGACCACCCTAACTTTATGGACTTCATGAAGTTTGCGGCACACAAAGGGGCTAACATAGACCCCCAGAATACTTTATTTTTAGAATCTGACAAGAGAGACTCCACTCTTCGTCAATATGACTCAGCGGTCAAAAAACTAGCTAAGTTTTTGAAAGATTCTGGTACTGACTTTATGACACTAAACCTAACGGTAACCTTTTTCAGAACCTTGTTTGAGTCGGGCTTAGCAGCTAACACTATTACTACCATCAAGTCTGCCTTGAAGAAGATTTTTCTAATCGGCTTTAATATAGATCTAACAGATTCATTGCTAGCTTCGATCCCAAGAGCCTGTGCCAGACTGAGACCATCTTCTCGTCCTAGCCCGATTTCCTGGTTTCTCAATGATGTTCTTAAACTAGCGTCAGAAACCGTCAACGATTCATGTGAGTATATCCCTCTACTCAGGAAAACTCTCTTTCTCGTGAGTTTAGCATCTGGCGCCAGGATTTCGGAATTAGCTGCCTTATCAAGGGATCCAGGCCACATAGAGTTCCTTCCGTCAGGAGAGGTCCTCCTCTCCCCAGACAAGGTCTTCTTGGCCAAAAATGAAGACCCTCAGAATAGATGGTCCTCCTGGAAAATCATCCCTCTCCTTCAGGATCCTTCCCTATGCCCGGTTACCACTCTAAAGTCCTTTCTATCAAGGACTTCCTATAAGACCTCGGGACCCTTGTTCATCAGGGAGCGGGGAGGGACTATAACTTTGAAAGGGATCAGACAACAGATCTTGTATTTTATTAAACAGGCCAATCCAGAGTCTTTTCCTCACGTCCACGACATTCGGGCGGTAGCGACCTCAATAAATTTTTTCCATCATATGAACTTTACAGATATCTCTAAATATACCGGATGGAAATCCCCCTCAGTGTTCAAGCGGCACTATCTTAAACAATTAGAGGCCCTTCAACTCGCTACCGTAGCTGCAGGGAGCGTGGTATCCCCCGGACAAATTCCTTCTAACTAATCCCTGAATCCTATATCTTCCACCTTCTTCCTCTTACCTGCCTCACTTACAGTTCCTACCTGAGTTCGGTTTGTTGTATCACACCCATGGGTGTTCCTGGTTCGTAACATTGCCATTTTATTATCATTGTTCAATTTATTCTTCCATACGAACTGTATTTCTTTAGTGTTCAAGTGTATGTAATTTGTTCCAGTGTTTGACCTTAATTGGTTTTGTTTTAAGTTAATGTTCTTTTGTCTTCCCTTCCTGGGATATTATACCTTATCATGCTGATGTTATTAAAGACGTCTGTCTTCTACGTTAACTTTTGATTAAACCACTGTTTGTTATGTTGATTTTAATTCGTTCCCGTATAGTTAATAAAGTTTGGGTTCGTTTTCTCTGGTACTATTTCACTGCGCGGCACAGGGATTGAGCCCAGAAAAGGGATTTTGACGAAGGAAAAATCTATTTCTGGGCGAGAGACCTGTGCCGCCCAGTGAACCCACCCTATTTGCTCCCCCCCTGTTCAGACCCCAAACTTAAGGGTGCTGTAAGGAGTGATGGGCAAGCGTGGGTTGAGTTAGTAGTACTGGTCTGCGAGGCAGGGGAGGTTGAACGGCACCTCACTATTGGGGGATTTCGAAGAGGAGAAGTCTAAATGGTACGAGACCTCTGGTATTTCGCCCCAGTCTATACCGACACCATTAGGTGAGCGAGCTAGTTCAACCTAGCATTCCTTTACATTTTTTCTCTGGTAATATTAGCAGTTATATTCCTTTGAAATGGTGCTTAAGGAGCATTTCACTGGGCGGCACAGGTCTCTCGCCCAGAAATAGATTTTTCCTTCGTCAAAATCCCTTTTTTGTGCAATTGAAGAAGATATAGAAGACACACACACACACACATATGTATATATATATATATATATATATATATATATATATATATATATATATATATATATATATATACATATGAATATATATATATATATATATATATATACATATATAATTATATATATATATATATATATATATATATATGTGTGTGTGTGTGTATATGTATATATAAATATATATGTATGTATACATATATATTTATATATACATATACACACACACACACACACACACACACATATATATATATATATATATATATATATATATATATATATATATATATATATATAATTTGATAACTTGAAGAAAATAGCAGACAACTTAAGAGCTTAGAAATCAGTGGTCTTCATAAAAAAACAAAGGAAAAATAGAATTTGTGTCTTCACCTCCATAAGCATCAACATATGAGAAGGGTGTTGAAGACTATTTGAAGACTTTTTGAAGACTATTTAGGATATTGGAGACTGGAAACAAAGAATGTATTTTTTAAAAATAGGCCAGATACAGCATCTCTATATTTTTGGCTCGGCGGGGCTGCCCGCTTCCCGCCAGCCTGGGTGGGCCACCCCCCCCCCCCCCCTCCCGAAATCCCGGGTGGGCTTTCCCCCCCTCCTGCCAGCCCGGGTGGGCCTCCCCCCCTCCCGCCAGCCCGGGTGGGCCTCCCCCCTTCCCGCCAGCCAGGGTGGGCCTCCCCCCCTCCTGCCAGCCCGGGTGATCCTCCCCCGCTCCCGCCAACCTGGGAGGGACTCCCCCCTCCCGCCAGACCGGCAGGCCTACCCCTCTCATGCCAGCCCCCGGCGTGCCTCCCCCCACCCTCCAGCCAACCTGGGGTGCCCACCTCCCTCTCGCCATTTTTGTTTCCCTGTTTATTTCTTTACCATTTGTGGTCCTTTCTTTCATTCTGTAATCATTTATTTATCAAAAATTCTCATTATTTTCAAAATGAATGGCCTTCCCCTCCATTGCTCGTCTTAGACCGTCAATATTATTTCCTAGATTCTCACTATCTCTCCAGAAAAGAAATCTCTCCCAAGCGGCAGCATGAAACACCATCCCTGGACCATTCCAACCTGGAACTATTTGATATTTGCGTGAAGCCAAGACAAGGTATTCATTAGCTGGATTCAAACATAGGTCATTTGGAGTACTATATTCCATTTCCTTTACTCTTCGATATTACAATCTCCATAGAAAAAACTAGCATTGTGAAGCATGATTCCATGAATGAGTAGTCTCACTCAAGATTTTCTTTTATACAATTTATGTCTCATTCTTTTATCACTATCCCAGTTATCGAAAATATCTTGTTTGATTTAAAAAATAAAAAAAAAAGAACGTGAAAATCTTTCTACAGAGCACTTCAGGTATATGGAGGACTACAAAATATAATGATCTAATTATATCGAGTCAGAAAAAACCCAGACATGAAATGTGTCTGAGGCCTTTGTCTAACAGTATGCTAGAAACAGATATATTAGTTGTTATGTGTGCAGTGTATTGAGATCTAAATTAAGGAGAGTAGCACCATCTGCATATGCAAAAAGTTTGCTTTCTAGGCCAACCACATTGAAAAGAATAAGATAATATGGCAGTGACGGATATTGGGCCGTAATCAGCATGCTAGAGCTACCTCAAACATATTCCCCAATTTTACAACAGGCATAATATATATGTATATATATATATATATATATATATATATATATATATATATATATATATGTATGTGTGTGTGTGTGCATGTATGTAATACCAACTTTCTCTCCTTGACCTAGGGTTCAGTTCCCCGGCCGACCAGAAGCTATTATCTCCAAGTTGATTCCCCCTTGGTTCTCTGATCCCGCGGTATAGAGAGAATACAGTATTGAGGGTGTGTAATACATACTTATATGAATATGAAAAACACGTCTAAATGTGCTAAATTTATCATTATACACACATACACAGACATATATATACATATATATATATTATATATATCTATCTATCTATATATATATATATATATATATATATATATATATATATATATATATATATATATATATATATATATATATATATATATATGTGTGTGTGTGTCTGTGTATGTGCGTGTGTAAATATCACAAAAGCTAACACGTGATGAGCATAAAATAGTTAAGTATTATAACCCCGAAAGGAAAAAGGAAAACACAAACTCGGTTTTCCTTCCGTGACCATAATATATATATATATATATATATATATATATATATATATATATATACATATATATATATACATATATATATATATATATATATATATATATATACATACATATAAATACACGTGTATACATATATATATATGTATATATATATATATATGTATATATATATATATATATATATATATATATATATATATACTGTATATTTACATCTATATACGTATGTGTGTATAAATATATATATATATATATATATATATATATATATATATATATATATATATATATGTGTGTGTGTGTGTGTGTGTGTGTGTGAGTATGTGTGTATATGATATATTTGCTATAATAATGAGATTACTATTGCTTGTCCAGGCAATAACGTTTACAAATATTCAATAGTAAATGATCTCACTAAAATTTTGATAGTGTTTCTTGATATGAAAATATCTTATATAATATTTTCCTGAGTTGAGAAATAATCAGAGTATCTTATAGACATCTCTGATAAGATATCGATAAGGTATTGATTTCAATAATTATTCAAAGGAGATAATGAAATTATACTAATTTGAGCAAATTTAAGTGTTTAGGACAATAGTGAAGTATCATCATCGGTCTTGTTCATATACAAGCGAGAAAGCATTTTTTCAATCAACTTGAAGCACAAAGTACAGTATGCTTTATCCCTCAACATCTCATCGCTTGCTACGTATTTGGTACAGTTTCCGTTCAGTAAAAATCACGATTAATTACAACATCTACGACTATGTAATTAATGATATACTGTTGTTATGTATCAATTATAAATATGAACTACGTCTCGCTTTAAACCTCTCGATCACTCCTTTCACCTCTTGCTTGTTATCAACTATCCTGGCTTTTTATTGGTCGTCCAATTCGAATGTTGCTATCCTTACCCTTTCCATCATCTCTCTATTCAAAGTCCCTCAAAGAATGCAAGCCAGCAAAAGTCTAAAGTTTCTTCATTGTATCTTCCTCAAATTTCCCTAAATGCTATTTGTGATTTCTCTGGCGGAACCGGAAACAGTTAGAAGGCGCTTCATAGAGGATTTGTTATGGAGGCTTACATTATGTAGGCCTACATTATCAGAGCAATATTCCATATATACTGTAGAGAAAAGGTCTACATATAATGATGTGATTGGCGTGACTTTAGCTTCATCAGGATAATATGACTTAATTAAAGATATAAATAAGCGAGGACCTAATAATAATCACAATCTGAGTTACTTTACTTGAATTTTTTTCTTTTTCTTTATAGTTTACTTGATTAAAAATATGGATTAGAGGGGGGAAATCTCTATTGTAGAAAGTGAAATAAAAGTGAAGATGTTGGAAAGCAAGATTAAAGAAAAGATGTGGGAGTGGAGAAATAGTTTACAGCTGAAGAGAATACAGAAAAGACCTTGAATGAACGACTATAGTGATTCACTGGAGGTGCACTGACTTTTCAACACTCTTATTAGGTCAAAAAATATTGTTAGCTTGAAAAACTCCATCTCTTAATATTAATGAGTAAAAGGTCATCTGGCGAAGATTGATTCCCTCCTTTTTTATTATTGTTATCATTATTGAAGGTAAATCTAGTGAGGCGTCAGAGAAATCGTAAGTCTTCCAATGTGATGTTCAGGTATCTACTACAGCCATCGTCAGTTACTGCAAGATCTACTTAGAAAAGTCATTGGATTATCTAACAAACTGATAAATTAATTTTGTATATATTATTTATATCTATATTTTATATCTTTATATTTTCTTTTCAGAAAATTATTTAATATATCATATAGATCACTGGACCAGAAGTAGTTATCACTCTTATGTTCTCTTCCCTGATGGTTGTAATAAACACTATCTGCCTGATTTACAAAAAGGACTCATGGCTGCCAGGTAGTGGCAAGAGTCCGTGCTGGCATAAGGCCAAGAAGGCATAAGACTAATAGAATAGCCAAGTAATAATCTCAGAGTTCCTATTATTATTCCGGAAAGGATACAAAAATTGGAAAAAAAAAATTGTTTT
>NC_090757.1:72749281-72759281 GCF_036898095.1 Palaemon carinicauda
AGATATATCTATCTAAATATATATATATCTATCTATCTATGTATATATATATATATATATATATATATATATATATATATATATATATATATATATATATATATATATATCTAGAACCAGGAACTTGCTCTTTATTATATAAGGAAGATTCCACAAGCTATTTTGCTGTTTTTACAGCCTTGCTAAATGTGTTTCTTATTTATAATGTTTTGGAAATGAGCCATAAATTGATATTCCTGAATTTATTGTGTATTTTGTTTGAATCTTTTTTATAAATTTTCTATTCACTTGTCAGTGTTTTGTATATTCTGCAATCATTTCAATGTTCTGCGCTTTTGGTTTCTATATTCATTGTGTTTAGGCTTTGCTAAGTAATTGACACTATCAACAGTTTCTTATGCTACTCTTTACATATATGTCAGCTTAATGTTGGGTCCATGACTGGGAGAGGTAGAGAAATGGCTGACTTGATGAGGGAAAAGAGAATAGATGCTATGTGTGTGCAGGAAACGCGATGGAAAGGAAATAAAGCTAAAGAGTTGGGTGATGGATATAAGCTATATTATAGCGGAGCAAATAAACAAGGTAGGAATGGAGTTGGCATAGTACTGTCTGGTGAGCTGAAAAATGCGGTGATAGAGGTGCATAGAAAGAATGACCGTATCATCAGATTGAAGATGTGTTGTGGAGGAGAGATTCTGAATATTATAAGTGCATATGCACCTCAAGTTGGTTGCACAAAAGAGGAGAAGGGAAATTTCTGGAGAGACATGGATGGAGTAATGCAAGAACTGGAAGAACAGGAGAGGGTTATAGTGGGGGCAGATTTGAATGGCCATGTTGGAAGTGAAAATGAGGCAATTGGTCGGGTGCATGGGGGCCATAGAATTGGGGAGAGAAACCCAGAAGGAGAGAGTGTTGTGGACTTTGCTGTGTCATTTGACATGGCAATAGTAAAGACATTCTTTAAGAAGAAAAGGGAACACCAAATAACTTATAGGAGTGAGGGAAGATGCTCCCAGATAGACTACTTTATGTATAAAAGGATAAAGCTTTTGGAGGTCAAGAACTGCAAGGTTATCCTAGGTGACCATGTAGCCCCCCAACACAGACTGCTATGTATGGACTTAGGCCTAAAAAGGGAAAGAAAAGCTAAAGCTAAAGGGATACGGAAAATTAAATGGTACAAACTAGTGAGAGAAGGAGATAAGATGAGAGAGTTTAAGAGAAGGGTTTTGGAGGATATTGATAGAGGAATTGAAGATGTTCAAGAATGGTGGACACGAAATACAGCAGTAATGAGAAGGCGTGGGAAGGAGCTGCTAGGAGAGACATCTGGTATCATATGGGAAGAAAAGGAAAGTTGGTGGTGGAGTGAAGAAATTAAGAAAGTTGTAAAAGATAAGAAGGAGGCAAAGAAGAGATGGGAAGAGTCACAGTCAGGGGAAGACAGAGAGAGGTTCAAAGAGAAAAACAAGGTGGTGAAGAAGGTAGTACCCCAAGCTAAAGCTAAGGCATATGATGATGTGTATAATGAACTGGGGACAAAGGAAGGATTAAACAAGATGATCAAGCTATCGAAGATTAGAAATAAGAGCACCAAAGATATTACACACATCAAACAAATAAAAGATCAAGATGGTGTAGTACTTAGAAAGGAGGAAGACATTGTAAAGAGATGGAAAGAATATTTTGAACAGCTGTTGAATGAAGAAAATGATAGATTATTAAGAGAGGATGGACTGGTGAATTTTGGCATGGTAATAAGTTTCTCTAGGCAAGAGGTAATAAATGCACTGAGGAAGATGAAGAATGGGAAGGCAACTGGACCAGACATGATTCCTGTGGAGGCATGGAAAGCCTTAGGAGATGAAGGAGTGGATATACTGTACGATCTCATGATAAAGATTTTTGAGCAGGAAAAGATACCAAATGAGTGGCGTGGGAGTATAATGATCACAATCTTCAAAGGGAAAGGGGATGTCCAAGAGTGTGGGAATTACAGAGGTATTAAATTGATGTCCCACACTTTGGAGATACTGGAAAGGATGATAGATGCCAGACTAAGAGAAGAAGTAGAAATAGGTAAAGAGCAGATGGGATTCATGAAGGGGAGGGGAACAACAGATGGTGTATTTTGTCTGAGGCAACTAATGGAGAAATTCCGGGAAAAGCAGAGACCTGCATGTGGTATTCATTGACCTTGAAAAGGCTTATGACCGAGTCCCAAGACAAGAGGTATGGAGGAGTCTGAGGGAGAGCAGGGTGCCAGAGAAGTACGTTGGACTGATACAAGAGATGTACCGTAGTGTATTTACTAGAGTGAGGAGCAGTGCTGGGGAGACAGAGGGTTTTGAGGTGAGAGTAGGATTACACCAAGGGTCAGCTCTGAGCCCATTTATCTTTAACATAGTGATGGACGTTTTAATAGAAGAGGTAAGGGAGGCAGTACCATGGAACATATTGTATGCAGATGATATTGTTCTGTGCGCAGGGAGTAGTGAAGATCTGGAAATGAAATTGGAAAGGTGGATACAAGTACTGGAGGACAGAGGAATGAGAATAAGTAGATCTAAGACAGAATTTATGTGTACCACCAGTGAGGGGGATGATAGAGAAAGTATTCATCTTAGAGGAGAACAGATAAAGAGAGTGGATAAGTTTAAATATTTGGGATCCTTTGTTAACGCTGGAGGAGGTATGGAAGATGAAGTTGAACATCGGTACAGGCAGGCTGGAACAACTGGAGAGCAGCCTCAGGAGTTCTTTGTGACAAAAGAATACCACTGAGGTTGAAAGGAAAATTTCATAAGACAGTGGTAAGAACAGCAATGCTGTATTGAACGGAAACAGCAAGCATGAGGAGGACAGAGGAGAAGAAGATGGATTTGGCAGAAATGAGAATGCTTAGGTGGATGTCTGGGGTGACAAGAGAGGATCGGATAAAAAATGACTACATAAGGGGGTCGACAAAGGTGGTGGAAATATCAAAGAAAGTGCAGGAAGGGAGGCTGAGATGGTATGGACACCTGATGAGGAGAGATGAGGACCACGTTGGGAGACACACTATGGAGATGGAGGTTCAGGGAAGAAGAAGAAGAGGGAGACCAAGAAAGATATGGAGGGACTGTGTGAGAGGAGACTTACAGGAGAAGGGGATTGATGAGGCAGAAGCGCAAAATAGAAAAAGATGGAAACGGCTCATCCGCAACGGCGACCCCATATAAAAATGGGAACCAGCTGGGAAGAAGAAGATATATACATATAATTATACAGATACATATGCATACACACACACACACACACACATATATATATATATATATATATATATATATATATATATATATATATATATATATATATATATATATATATATATATATATATTTGTATATATATATATATATATATATATATATATATTTGTATATATATATATATATATATATATATATATATATATATATATATATTTGTATATATATATATATATATATATATATATATGTATATATATATATATATATATATATATATATATGTATATATATATATATATAGTGTTTGCCTAAGAATATTATACCAAAAAAAATTATGATGTCCTTTATAGGATGAAATTGTCCTTATTTTAATTTTTTTGCTTGAATTATCGGGTTTTACTATCCACATAGGCCTAAGTATTTCAATGAATTATACATATATTTTGATAGATTATTACGGTGTGCCATTAACTTAAACTATTATTTTTGTATTATCAGTCTTAATTATCATATATTACTTGGTTTATAAACGTCTTTAGTAAGTTTTGTCTTTTAAGATTTACTTAATATTCTCTTAGACCCATTGTGAAGGTATAAATACTCAGTTTGCCTCTTCTTTCCTTACTGTTATATGTGACTTGAAGTTCGCATTTTTTATTTTATAGTTCTTATTAAGCCTATAGGCCTAGAAATAAAATAAAGAAGGGTGTCTACTACACCGAGACTGTGGAGAAATTTCACAAATCGTACTCTACGGCCATATAGACAGCCTTTATATGTTACAAGATTTGATGCAAATATTTATTGTTGCTACCTGACAAATAGCCATGCCCTAGTATGTTATAAATCCAAGACTACAGAGCCATATCATCATTATTATTATTATTATTATTATTATTATTATTATTATTATTATTCGAGGTACACTGTTTTAGTAGAATCTGCACATTATAGGTGTGAGTGAATATGTCTGACCCGTTATAAGACTGCCGTTCGTAAAGTAAAATTAAATGATAGAGGTAGAATTAACTATATTTCTAATAGCGAAGATAACACACCGCTTCGCTTATTTACTTATTTATTCGCCTGAATAAACCCATCGAGAGATTAGGCCTATATGGCAACATTGACTATAATCTAAGCTTTGGCTTATAATAATTTGTTGCAAGTTTCGAAACCACGACCCTAACTAACTTTTGCTTTATACACAAAACGACATAAGCAAAATCAAATAATAACTTTGAAATCATAATCCAAATGCACAAATTGTTATCATTATACTACAGGACTAAGTTTGAATTATTCTCCCTCGAGACGCCCTCTTTCCCACTCAAACTCTATCCACACACGGTGTTTAGAGAGATTCGTGCTACATAACGAATTCAAATTTTGTTTTGATTTTTCTTCAACTAATATCTTTCAATGACAATTTTTTTTTTTTTTTTTATAAAAGTGGACCAATGTTGTCCCATACATACACATGTTTACAAAGTGAAATATAATAGTTAACACTAAATGGAAACTTATGAAAACGCTTGCCCGATGCTAAAATATAAAATAATCACTAATTTCCCCACCCCTACCACATGTATTAGTAGAGGAAGAGAAGAAGGAAAAGACTAAGAGAGAGAGAGAGAGAGAGAGAGAGAGAGAGAGAGAGGGGGGGGGGGATGGGAAGGGGGGGGGGTGAGAAAAAAAAGCAAGAGGAGACTCAACACCAGACCAAAGAAAGCCTGTTGCTGTTTTGCTGGATAACCGGGGGACGTCAGTGACAGGATACTCTCTTTCTATCCTGCCTGTCTCGGAACCCCAAACCGAGAGGTAGTCCTGAATCGGAAGACACCCAAGAGGAATGATCCTCAACAGAGTCGATTTCTTAGGGCTTGACCCGAACCAGGACTCTCGGAAAACCCGATTCTCTTTACTTTAGGTTATCCAGGAAGATACAGACATCACTGCCATTACTGCTCGAAAAATATTCTCCATTTAAGAAGACTCAAACATTTTATGCAAAGTTTATAGATTTGTTAATAAATACATAATTTCTTATAACGGTTAATAATTAAGAATTTAGTTGCCTTTAGTACTAATTATTATTACAGATACTTATGAATTTTAGATTTTTTTATTTATCAAATAAATCAGTAATATGATGGGCAAGGAGAGGCACCCGATGAGATACTACTGCTAGAGTGATTTGGTACTGTGATGGCAAGATAGTACTACATTGGATCCCTCTCTGGTTAAAGCTCGTCTTCCTTTGCCTAATTTTCGAGTCAACACAATATTAATCTCTCAATTAACTTTTAAAGGCCAAGACTCAATAACAATATGTTTATTCAAATTTGATTTGGAATAAAATAGTTTGTTTTTAAAATCATTGATTAAAGATTTGCTGTTAATGTACTGTACATAAGATGAAGAGAATATAAATAAATAGAGAGAGTTGACTAGAGCGGCCGACCCTTCTAAACAATGGGGAGGATGAGATTGAAAAAAACAGACAATTACTTGAGTAGCTAAGCCAGTCTATAGTCTATGCTTTGCAATAAGAGCATAGCTGTTAGGAACCTTGTTTTCAATTTTAGCTCAGCAATAGCTTGTTTGGAGGCAGCGGGTTCTCTGGTGTGTTGCAAGAAGTCTAATGTTATTAAAACATTATTTACAAGAAATATATCATGTCAACCTTTCATTGGTCTGAAATTTAGTCTGAACACTGTGTCACTGAGATATGGTTTAAAGATGAAAGACTTTTCACCATCAGCTTCTATACACCATATTTGTTAGGCCTATGAATATTTCCATTCCTTAACTTGAATATCCAGCTTAGAATATCCATCGAACAGTCACAAATAATTTCCAAGATTTCACTATAACTGTTGTTTGTTCGAAACTATGACGGTCTAAGTTCAAACAATATTTATAGACCATGTTTGATACAATTCTTTGGACACTTCCATTTTACAGAATGTGAAGTGTGAAGTGTGAAGTGGATGATGAATGGAGAATTATTGATTTAAAAACTCAATATAGAGACGACTGGCGAAATGAAACCGAGGCCCTTTGTGCAATATGCGTAGGAGGCGATGATATATATATATATATATATATATATATATATATATATATATATATATATATATATATATATATATATATAAATAATGAATTCTAATTAAAACTCTTTCAAATATAAAAATAATAAACTGGTCAATTTTATTTATGAAAAGATGTCCTCAAAATCTGAAGCTGAGTGTAAATTCAGGGGAAATTGCGTAATGGATTGTACACTAAAATCGATCGTATTTGCTGCTACCAAAGAAACACAGGAGAAATATAAATCTTGGATTTTAGAATATTGCACAAAAGTGAAGATGTTCCTACTGACTGTAATGTCAGGTAGACCTGCAATTCAATGCTCTATATATACAAAAGCCGTAATGCCATATAGGCCTACAATGCATTGCTTAAAGCATATAGATGCAGAATCTCTAACGTCGTATAGGTCTACAATGCAACGCTTAAAAGATATATATGCAGAATCTGTAATGTCAGATAGGCCTTCAATGCAACAGTTAAAACATATAGATACAGAAGCTGTAATGTCAGATAGGCCTACAATGCATCGCTTAAACCATATAGATAATTTAAAAGGAAAACATGACGGTGTTTTTTATGCTTTGACATCACCGCACTTGAAGGATCACAGTCCTTTAGGCCTACGAAATACGAGCTGGCGGTTAACTGACTTACGAAAAACTGGCTTATTAAGCCATTTTCTAATCTTGCTTTCTAGTTTGGCCCTTTTCCTTATTTCTTCATCTGTGGCTTTGATCTAACTGATTTTATTCTTTTATTAGCGTATGTAAATTGTCTATGTATAATTGAAACACTTAGGATTTCCTCTGTTCCTTTCATGTAGCCGCTTCTCTCACTCCAAGCAACTTGCACACAAGCAAACATATTCTCGATTTCAAGGACAAAAATGCTCATACAATTAGTTTTCCCAAATAGAAATTATTAAATCCCTTAGTAACTATATAATATTTTGATAAATATATAATTCACATTAGTTTTGGAATGGAATTTATATTTTGAGGCTTTTATAATTAAAGAATCACATTGAAATTTTAAATATCGATATATCATGAAATTATTTTGATGGTTTCTGCGCGTCATCTATTACTTCTCTTTCGAAACCTAACCTTTCTTTACCTTTATAGTTAAGCAACCAAAACTTTTTCTCATTTTAATCGTTAACCCCATCTTTTAAATAATAAATTCTATTACTATTACGATTCCTTCCCACTTTTTGATAGCTCCCTCCTCCTCAGCTATCACTCTCTCTCTCTCTCTCTCTCTCTCTCTCTCTCTCTCTCTCTCTCTCTCTCTCTCTCTCTCTCTCTCTGTTTAACCTTTTGCTCGGGATAGTTTACGCCCTTCTTCTGCCTCCGATTAAATCACTTTTCATTCATTTCCACGATCTCCTACTTCCCTGGGACTCGCTGCTGTAATACTTTCTCTTTTACTCGATAGACTCTGTCTATCAACAAATTTCCCTTTCGTGGACCTAAAGAGGAGAAAGAGGCCCCCTCGTTCTCCGTCGCCATGCCAGTCACCTTCCCAATTTTCACCCCTGTAATCTTGTTTAGTGGCAGCAGGAGGGACCTGTCCCTCGTTCAGTTATACGGGTATTGACTTTGCTTGGTATCTTACCATTAACTCCCCCCCCCCCCCCCAACCAAATTCCAGGTTGCTGAATGAGGATAAACACTTCACTCGAAACTCCCACTACTTTTTGGCCTTACCTCATTAGCTCCGGCTATGTAAATCTAAGTAGTTTAAACCAATTAATCTGTAAAGTAATGTATCATCTCATTGTTTAATTAACCGCATTAGCATTAACGTAAATAAACTTAACCCTTTTCACATTGCAAACGTCTTTTTACAATTTTAATCAAGCTGATTCCATTTTACATTCTCTTACGGCCTGCCAACGCAAGAGCCCGTGTTTTACGTAAGGTAAGGCAATCTGAACACACACACACATGCACACACAAACACACACACACACAAACACACATACACACTGCAATTAATGATTTGTTTCCTCCCCGATTCCTTTTATTTTTGGTGTTTAAAACGCCTTCAAATATTTGTCCTTTTCTTCCACAACATTGTGTATATTATCTTCGAAAAAACTTGGATGTCTATGTTAATTAAGTTAATAGAATGCGAAACTACTGTATTATTATTATTATTATTATTATTATTATTATTATTATTAGCTAAGCTACAACCCTAGTTGGAAAAGCAAGATGTTATAAGCTGAAAGGCTGCAAAAGGGAAAATAGCCCAGTGAGGAAAGGAAATGAATAAACGATATACGAAGTAATGATAAATCAATATAGAATATTTTAAAAAGACTAATACAGATATTTCATAAATAAACTATAAGAAGATTTATGTCAGCCTGTTCAACATAATAACATTTGCAGCAAGTTTGAACCTTTGAAGTCCTACTGATTCCACTACCCGATTAGGAAGATCATTCCACAACATGGTCATAGCTGGAATAAAACTTCTAGAGTACTGTGTAATATTGAGCCTCAAGATGAAGAAAGCCTGACTACTAGAATTAACTGCATGCCTAGTATTACGAACGGGATGAAATTGTCCGGGTAGATCTGAATGTAAAGGATGGTCAGAGTTATAAAAAAAACTTATGCAACATGCATAATGAACTAATTGAACAGCGGTGCCAGAGATTAATATCTAGATCAGGATTAAGAAACCTAATAGCCCGTAAATTCCTGTCCAACAAATTGAGATGAGAAATAGCAGCTAAAGATCAGATAGGAGACCAATACTCGAAATAAGGTAGAATTAAAGAATTCAAACCCTTCACAATAGATTGATCACCAAAAATCTTAAAAGACTGTAAACAAACTAATTTATTTTGTGCAGTTGAAGAAGACACAGACCTAATGTGTTTCTCAAAAGTAAATTTACTGTCAAGAATCACACCTAAAATTTTAAAACAGTCATACATAGTTATGGAAACATGATATTACCTATTGTTGAGAGAATCAGTGAATTTTGTTGATATATTTATGAGCGTTGAAAGAGACAAGTTAAATAAAATAAGAGTAGGATTGTTGTTAAGAGAAACAAAGGAATTGCAAATACTCTTTCGAATGATAACATTAGTGTCTATAACTGCATTTAATGTACTCTCTCTCTCTCTCTCTCTCTCTCTCTCTCTCTCTCTCTCTCTCTCCTCTCTCTCTCTCTCTCTCTCTTAATGACTCAAAGGTGTGTAAACCACTGTTGCATCGGTGAAAATTTTTTCATAAAATTTTCTTTCTTTAAATATTCATTGATTTTATACACGATTTTCCTGATAGGGGATGACTTAAAACTACATTTAAAAAAAGCTATTTTATATGCAAAAACCAAAAGGATTAAATACAATGAAAGCATTGGCATAACTTGAACTTCATAGGAGTTGTATGGGTTCTTTACCTACACGAGTAAAGTCTTGATATCTTAAGTTGAAATGCTATTAAAAGTTACTTTTTTTTTTCACTAGCGATAGCTTTGTTTGTAAGTCAGTTTCATAATTACTATAGATCTAAGAAGGGGTAGATAGAAGAAGGGCAAATTAGGGAAGGGATAGACATGAGGGAAGGGTAGATCTAGGGGAAGGAGTAGACCAAGGGAGGAGGGGTGACATA
>NC_090757.1:72764281-72769281 GCF_036898095.1 Palaemon carinicauda
ATATTCAATCTGTTGGTAATTAAAACAATTCAGATCTGAGAATTGATAAATGAGAAATGCGTTGACATATCAGCATTATCTGGAACATGGTAAAATGACTTTGACAAAGCTAAGATGTCTGAAATGACCCTTAATACACAGCATGCTTTCTTTCATATTCCGAAAGGCCAATTAAGATAGGGGGGGGGGGGGGCTTTTCATTCTCTGATTTTATTTCAATTTAAAGATGACAAAAAAAAAAGAGTGTTATAAGCTTTGAATATATGCAAATAAACTTTATATACAAAAGCAAAAAAAAAAAAAATATCTATCATGATAGTTCACAAAATCTGAGAGCAAATAATAGAATCGTTTTTGAAGAGTCCAGTATGCTCACCGAGATGATTGTCATGGAAGAAATGGATTCAGTTATCTGTGGAGACTTCAGTCTTTGGATGAACGAAGAAGCACCAAATTGTGATGCTTCAGTCTTTGGTGAGTTATTGGAATAACGTTGATTGTGCTACAACTTTTACTAGAGAGACGTTGGACCTAGTTTTGAGTGATGGAATGAAGAACATGGTATCTTATATCAATGTGGAAGAGAACTGCACTATTTCTCAAGTGCACAGATTTATTACTTTTAGATTACCTTTACAGAAACATGCAGTGAAAAACAAAATAATCTTTAGAAATAAATCAAACTTCTCTCATATATTTATTGATGAAGTTAAAGAAAATAAATTATTGTATCAATACTCCCTGTGGTCATGGCAACAAACGTTTATTAGGCTCTATATATTTGCTGATTGCATTATAACTGTATAAGATAGGGTGAATAAGATGAATATTGTTCCTTTGATGGAGAAAACTATAACTGTTAAGGACAGATCTCCTTGGTTTGATGGGGAGTATTTAGAGAGAAAAAAAGGGAAAAAGACGTAAAGAAAGAAATGGAATCAGTTAAGAACTTGAAGTTCTGGGTGGGATACAAAACTATAAATAGCCAATATAATTACCTATTAAGGAGAAAAATAACTGAATTATATAAGAAAAAAAACCTTAAACAGCAACAGACATGGATAAGTTATATCACCCCCTAAATGGAATAACGGGAAATTTAAATGAAAAAGGCTACCATAGAGGTACAGCAACCAAGAAATGGTTAATAAATATCTAGGATTCTTTAGAAATAGAAAATACTAGAATGGCATTTGGAAGAGCGCATACCTTCGTCAACGCCACTTGTGTTTCAATGGTTAAGCAAACATATTGGATAACAACGGCAGCGATATCACGAAACTTGCACCTTCTGCAAGGTCATTGACCCTGTTGACCTTTGAACCCCAACTGCTAACAAGGGTAATGACGTCACTAAATCATCTTGTATATCACAAGAGAGGCAATTAAATTATGCACCCTTTTTGGCACTAGTTTCATGTAATTCGTCTAAAAATTTACACAATATAGCAAAAAGTCGTTTTGACCTTTTATTAACCTTGACCTTTGACCCAATCACCCCCATAATCTAATATAAGGGTTATTTGATCTTAGACGATCGTCTCATCAAATTTTATTAATTTCGGTCGAATAGTTTTCAAGTTACCCGAATCACAAACAAACGTAAATAAATGAATACACGTCTATCAAAACAACCTTCTGGCGAAGGGAATGATAAAGTTTTCTATAGATATTCCATATCAGATTGGTGTTGTACCAGATACTCAAATAAGAATAAAGAGATTTAATGATATAATAATGGATGAAGTCACCAGGATTATTAGGAGAGCAACGAAAACAAACTGCGCGATTGATCCGACGTCAATATCCGGAGTAATTGGAGTGAAAGCCGACATACTGTAATTACAAGAATGCTAGATACTTTTATTAATAAGTGTAATCTTAAATCTGAGATTTATATAAGTTTTGCACGACTAAAATAGAATTTCGCTCATCAATTTTGTTGTATATTAAACTCTGAAATATTAATAGATGAACCTAGATGTATGTCTACTGTAGGCTCTAGAACCTTAAAATATGCGGCCCCGAGACTATCCAATAAGCTCCCACTATACATTGTACCAACCGTGTGTCACACGATCGTACATAATTCATTTTGTATATATTATGCTTGTATCTTCGCTCTTCCCTCGCACTAAAAAGAACCAGAATAAAGATGTCTGCGTTTTTCCTCTGTAACATTGTCTGTTTTTCGAACATGAAATTTCGTTGCCTTGAGGTTTTGTATATAAAGGAGAGTGTTCTATAAAAAATTACTCAGTTGCTTTCACCTGCCTTTGAGTCACAACCTTCTCTCGGCCCGTCACATTGGTGACCCCGGATGTCGACTCGCTCCCACCGCCTTCCACACCCACCCTCCTCGCCCCTCCATCGTTGGTACTATGGCGGACTCTACGGAAGTTGGCCCTGCGGCTGCCCCATTGAAACTTTCATCGTTCATCAGGGGAGAGGCGTTTGCTTGGTTTCAGCGTGCAGAAATCCAGTTTTGCATCAAGGGCGCGACTCACTCAACCACCAAAGCAGATTATGTTCTCGCGGTGATACCCGAGGACACCTTCCCGGAAATATCTGACTGGCTTAGTGAACAAGGAAACACTCCAATAGCGTACGATGCCCACAAAACATACCTTCTGCAGCAGTACTCGCTGTCGCCAGCCGCCCGTATAGCAAAGCTTTTTCAGCTCTCGCAACAACCGTTGGGGGACCAAAGGGCTTCGCTCGCCCTCAGGGAAATGACCAGTATCGCTCGCCTTCAACCTGCCGCAGACGGATCTCCTCGTGAGGTGAACCTACTTCGTGCCCTTTGGATACGCCGTTTACCTGGACCTATACTCGCTGCCATACCCGATGTCGATAGTTTACCCATAAAGGACTTGATGACCAAAGCCGATGCCCTTATGGACAGCCACTTCAAGACCTCCATCAATGCCTCCACCCCTGACGAAGAGGATGCCTATTCAACGTCAACCGAAACTGACATGAATGCCGTAGGACATACACGCCTACCCCGTGACGTGCCGAAGCGGCGACAAAGCCACCCACCACCCACCAATCGCTCGCGCCCCAACAAACGACTTCTACAGCCACTTACTACCTCCCATCCGCCGCAGTTTTGCTACTACCACTTCAGATTCGGGGCAACCGCGAAGAAATATGCCGACGATTGTCAGTGGCCAAAAACCGTGTAAGTAGGCCATCGCTCGTGGCGTTGGCCTCCCGTGTTTCTAATCTTTTCTTTTTACATGATGCAGGAACGGGCGTGTGATTTTTGGTAGACATGGGTGCTTGTCGTTCTCTTTTGCCAAGGGAACTCTTCAAGACACGATGTAGTCTGTCTACGTCTGCCGACGTCCGCTTGGTAGTTGCCAACGGATCTGCGATACCCACCTACGGTTACGAGAACCTCACATTATCGTTCGGAAACGGTAAATTCAATTGGAAGTTTCTTGTTGCTGACGTCACATTGCCAATCCTCGGAGCGGATTTCCTCTCTCATTTCCACCTTCTGGTCGATGTCGCCCACCGACGAATGGTCAACGCAGTCTCGTACTTGTCGACACCTCTTCAACCCGCCCCCTCTAACCTCGCTCTCCACATCAGCGCACCCACGGATGCCTACGCCCACCTCCTCACGTCGTACCCGGAAGTTTTCCGTCCAGAACTTCGCCAAACGCCCACGGTTCCTGCCAAGCACGGTATTTATCACCATATCAAGACGACGGGACCCCCAGTCTTCGCAAAATTCAGACGTGTGGCACCGGAACCCTTCGCTTTTTGCAGGTAGGAGGTCACGTCGGCAATGTTTGGGAGGGGGGTAGTGATCCGGTTCTGTTTGCATGGTCAGGCGCCTGTAATCCCCGCACGGACGGAGAGAGCCGACTTTCTTCAGAACGATGTGTAAGGGTGACGAACATGGGCTGGAGGCCTTTTGGCCAAGGCCCATTTCCTCCATTTCGGCGAATGTCTGTTTGGCTGCTGTCAATCGTTCCGGTGCCAGACGTCTGAATTTTGCGAAGACTGGGGGGTCCCGTCGTCTTGATATGGTGATAAATACTGTGCTTGGCAGGAGCCGTGGGCGTTTGGGGAAGTTCTGGAAACTTCCGGGTACGACGAGAGGAGGTGGGCGTAGGCATCCGTGGGTGCACTGATGTGGAGAGTGAGGTTGGAGGGAGCGGGTTGAAGAGGTGTCGACAAGTACGAGTCTGCATTGACCAATATTCGGTGGGCGACAACGACCAGAAGGTGGAAATGAGATAGGAAATCAGCACCTAGGATTGGCAATGTGACATCAGCAACAAGAAACTTCCAATTAAATTTACCGTTTCCGAACGATAATGTGAGGTTCTCGTAACTGTAGGTGGGTATCGCAGATCCGTTGGCAGCTACCAAGCGGACGTCGGCAGACGTAGACAGACTACGTCGTGTCCTCAAGAGTTCCCTTGGCAAAATAGAACGACAAGCACCCGTGTCTACCAAAAATCACACGCCCGTTCCTGCATCATATAAAAAGAAAAGATTAGAAACACGGGAGGCCACCGCCACGAGCGATGGCCTACTTACAATTTTTTTGGCCACTGACAATCGTTGGCACATTTCTTCGCGGTTGCCCCGAATCTGAAGTGATAGTAGCAAAACTGCGGCGAATGGGAGGTAGTAAGTGGCTGTAGAAGTTGTTGATTGGGACGCGAGCGAGTGGCGGGTGGTGGGTGGCGTTGTCGCCGCTTCGGCACGTCACGGGGTAGGCGTGTATGTCCTACGGCATTCACGTCAGATTCGGGTAACGTTGAATAGGCGTCCTCTTCGTCAGGGGTGGAGGCGTTGATGGAGGTCTTGAAGTGGCTGTCCATAAGGGCGTCCGCTATGGTCATCAAATCCTTTATGGGTAAACTATCGACATCGGGTATGGCAGCGCGTATAGGTCCGGGTAAACGGCGTATTCAAAGGGCACGAAGTAGGTTCACCTCACGAGGAGAGCCGTCTGCGGCAGGTTGAAGGCGAAC
>NC_090757.1:72779281-72786781 GCF_036898095.1 Palaemon carinicauda
AAAATCAGTAAAGACATTCAAGACGGAGAAATTCAGCAGAAAATTTTTGAACTTTTAACTAAATATCAAGATGTCTTTTCCACTACGGATGGATCCTTAGGAAAAACAGATGTGATCGAGCATCAAATAAGGTTAAAGGACAAGCAGAAAATTATATATGTACCCTCGTACAGACTTCCTATGAAATTCCAGAATGAAATAAATGATGAAGTAGGTAAAATGTTAGAGGAAGGAGTCATTAGAAAATCAAACAGCCCTTATAATTTTCCTTTAATAGTTGTACCGAAAAAAGATCGAACATGGCGTATCTGCGTCGACTTTCGTCGTCTAAACGAGGAAACGATCCCTTTGTTAGGTCAGAATAAATATTTTACCAGTTTGGACTTACTTAAAGGCTTTCACCAGATATCATTAGAAGAAGATAGTATCCCATACACAGCCTTCAGCACAGCCAGGGGACATTATGAATTTTTACGGATGCCTTTTGGTTTACGTTGTGCTCCTATAACATTTACAAGAATGATTAACATAGTGTTTGGAGACTTGTTAGGGGATATATTGCATGCCTATATGGATGATCTTGTAATCTTTTCCAACACCTTAGAAGAACATCTACGTAAGTTAGAACTAGTACTACAGAGATTAAGACAACATAACTTAAGGGTAAAGATTAGTAAGTGTGAATTTTTCAAAACAGAATTAATATATTTGGGTTTCATGGTGTCAAGCCAAGGTCTTAAAGTAGTCCATGATAAGGTGTCGGCTATACGTAATTTTCCCATACCTACTAATGTCAAGGGAATACAGCAATTTCTGGGTTGTAGTGGATATTACAGGCGTTTTATACGCAACTATTCAATAATAGCCGCTCCTTTAACTGATCTTACGAAGAAGGGCGTAGATTTCATATGGTCTGAGCAACATCAACAGGCGTTTAATACTTTGAAAGATGAACTGTGTAGTTCTCCTATCTTAAAATTTCCTGACTTCGGTAAGGAATTCTTCATTGCAACAGACGCCTCAGACCTAGGAGTAGGAGGGGTATTGCTTCAGCAATATGATAAACAATTTTTCCCGATAGCTTTCTATTCTCGAAAATTGAGAACTTCCGAAAGTAAGTATGCAGTAATAGACAAGGAAAGGCTAGCTATTGTTAATTCGCTAGTGCATTTCAAGTTCATAATTTACGGTTATCCCGTTAAGGTTCTTACTGACCATAAACCACTAACAGAGTTCTTTAAAGGCTTCAACCACAGCCCTAAACGAACTCGGTGGCATTTGATCATTCAAGATTTTGGCGCAAGAATCGGGTATTTACCTGGGAAAGCAAATATCATTGCGGATGCATTATCACGCAACCCCGTGTCATCTTGTACGGAGCCTTTAGCTGAATTAATAGATATATCAACATCCATGCCTATTGTAAAAACAATATCTGAACAAGAAGATTTAGGCTGGAGCGCTGAATTGTTACAGACTGAGCAAAGAAAAGATCAGAAAATAGAAACAATTATAAATGCTTTGAAAGGCAATCATAAAGAAAAGGAATATATAAAGTATAAGCAGCAGAATTATATAATCAACGATAATATTCTGCGTAGGACTGTGACAAGGAAAACCCGCAATACACCACACGTAACTAACGACCAGGTAGTAGTACCAATCTCACTTATTTCCACTGTCCTGAATTGGTTGCATTCAAATCCATTACATGGACACCCTGGGTTCTCATTAATGTCACAGAAAGCCAAATCATTGTTTTATTGGCATACAATGCTTACAGATATAAAAAGACACATAGCTAATTGTCGCACATGTCAGGAAAACAAAGGGCATACGAAAACACCTGTCAGCCTAGGAGCTTATCCTGTGCCCAATCAACCCTTTGAAAGAATACATTTAGATTTTTTAACAGGATTTTACGAGTCAGACAGAGGAAATAAGCACCTCTTAGTAATTATAGATGCTTTAACTCGATATACAGAACTAATAGCGCTTAAAACTAAAACTGCGATTGAATGCGCTAGGAAGTTTTACGAGTGTTACATTTGTAAACATGGAATTCCACACATGATAATCTCAGACTCGGGTGGTGAATTTAATAATCATTTTCTTACCTCGTTGTGTGAATTCCTCAACATAAAGAAAATAAATACCATGATATATCACCCAGAGTCAAATGGGCTGGTGGAAAGAGCAAATAGGAAGATATTGAATATATTGAGGGTAATACTAGGAGGATCAGACCCCAACTGGGATATTGCAATACCGGCGGCACTGAGTACTCTGAATCATTCATATCATATATCAATTAAAATGTCACCGCATGAAGCATTGTATGGTTCCCCAGTTAGAACACCTTTCAATGTATTAACGCCTACAACTAATCTATCAAATCCTTTAAAAGAATGTATAAATGCAAGTATAAGTCGATATGATATCCTTCGAAAGAATTTAGAAGAATCACAAATCATAATGAAAAGGAATCATGATAAAATAGCGAAACCAACTAAAACATATACCGTGGGTGATAACATATATATTCAAATCAATGTACGAAAAGGGTTCAATTATAAACTAACACCTAAGTTTGAAGGCCCATTTAACATTTTGGAAACATTAACGGCCAATAGGTTTAGAGTTCAAAACGTATCCCAACCCACGGATGAGAGAATAGTACCATTGGCTCACATAAGAAATTAAAAAAAAAGAGAGGAAAAGAAGTGAGGGAAATTTTATTTTTTTTATTTTTATGTGATTAAAAGTTTTCTTTTTAATACAGGAGTAATTACATATATTTTTTCTTGTTACAGGTTTCCAAGATGAATTTTTTGTTGTTGGGAGTGATATTGTTCGCTCAGACATTTTTCTCGTGTGGGATGAGCTCTAAGACTAAAAATATATATTTTAAATATGGCAATATAGTTGAAAGACAAGAAGACATTTTTATTACATCAACCAACGTAATTGTAGAAGTGAATATGCAAGCAATTTTTCTTCAAGAGAATGATGTCATTAGCTTAAGAACCGCCATTTCAAGGTTTTCTGCATCATTGGATGAGTTGCATAGAAGAAATTTTCATTTGACTACAGAGAGTTTGCTTGGATCAACATTAAAAGTTGCATTGATGCTATCTGATGACTTGAAAAATAAGACTGGCGAGACAGGATCTTTGGCTTATGACCTTTTGATGTGGACTGTAGGACAGGAACATAAAGAAAGACGGAATCCGTTTATTTATGCTGCATTAAGCATCTTTGGGTCTGTTGCAAGTTTAGGTTTAGGAATTTCCAATCGTCTTAAAATTAGTAATCAAAATAAGAAAATTGAGTTCTTGACTCATAAAGATGAATTGATTATGTCAGAACTAAGGAATCAGTTAGCTTCAATCAATAAAATTATGGATTTAGTAAATGAACATTCAAATAATATCGTTCAAATTATGGAAGTACAGGATTTGATGGCAACATTAACGTATTATGATTCAAAGATAGATCACATACATAACAGAATTGCACATTTCATTGAGAAATCCAAGGATTATGTAGAAGCTATCACGTTAGCAACTAAAGGTGTATTGTCGCCCCATTTGTTGCCTATAAGTTACTTAAAGTTAATTCTGGAGAACGGAAGGGATATACTAGGCTATGTTCCTTTGTAAGACGAACATAGGTTAGAATTTTATTACAGTCTAATTACAGTAAACGTAGATAATAACAAGATTATGATTACAATTCCCTTTGATTCTTCTGATGCCTGGTAATCTTACAGGATATCACCATTTCCGACTTTCATGACGAATCACTCAAATCCAGTAATATCCAGTTTGACAGGACACGTATTGATTTCCCCAGACAAGGAAACATATACGGTCATTAAAGACTTAAATCAATTAACTCACTGTTCAGACGCAATGGATAGAAAAATATGTACAGCTGACTCATTTGAATTCCATAAAAACTTAATGGATTCATGCGAGTTAGGTATAGTGCTAGACGGTGCTCTCTCCCATACAAGTGAAAATTTTCTGGATAAGCTTTATCCCTTTGACAATAATGAGTTCAATTGCAGACTGAACAATGGCTCGTGGATACGATACGACAAGGACGGCTTCAATGTATCATGCCCTGACGGATCCACGTCCTTCAGCCACATCTTCGTCGCAGCAGATGGTTGTGTCGGGACTTCCCCGAATTCCATGGTGACTGGTCTACGGACAATCATCAGAGAACGAGCCTACTTCGCGAACTTCACGTGGACCTCTACAATGCCAGCACTTCCTCTCCCGTACAACGGACATGTGGCAAAGCGGTTGATGAAACTTACCGAAAGGGACCACCTGTCACCGACTTATAAGGAAATCCTTCACCACATACTACTAGCAGGATTGGGTATCACGGTGGTGATATTTATCGCCGTGAACATCCTTGTTTGGCGTAGGTTACGGCACAGCAAGCAGCTACAAAGGAACGATTCGCCTAGTCCCGACAATACTCCCTACTTGATTCAATTCAAAGCCGTTTGTGTGGCCACCTCATTCGCTAAAGGAGTAAATTGTCGGGAAGTGTTTGTAAGAAAAGCTGTTAGTACGCTAGTAATATGTAATTGAGGAAATTTTCTACATTTGCATTGTTAAAAATACATTTAAAACAACATTTAAAAAAAAAAAAAAAAAAAAAAAGATATAAATCATTTTTTCTCTCGGCATCTAATAAAAATATATAAGCCGGAATGTTAAAAAAGAAAAGAGAAAAAAAAAATATATAACAGAATCTATGGGCATCTAATAGAATATATCAGCCCTATATATAAATATATATATATATGTACGAAACCGTGGTACGTGTACGTACCATGAATTCGTGTTTGTGCACTAAAAAATTGAGTATTATGTTTCTGACAAAGGTAACAATTATTCTTTAACAAGTTACCGAATCATATATAAGTCAGTAGTTTTTTTTTGGTACCATATAATCATTTGCTAGCAATGTACCATATATATGATCTTTGTTTTATCATGCATTTTTCTTTTTGCCTTGGTAATATCTTTTTTGTATGCATTATTGTTATTATTTTTTAATGTGCCTATTTGGACATTCGTCCTCGGTTGATTATGGCTAAAGTTAAACAAAGAATAATACATATGTCCAGTCACACCTAGTAACCATGTTTTGGCTTGTTAAATTTTTGTGAAAAAAATGAGATAGCTGGCCGAGCTTATGTAATAATTAGAATAGTTAATATTACATGTTTAAAACACGTGACGTAATATGTCATGTTAGGTGAAGGAGCTAGCCGTAGGACTTGCTGTAGTCATTCAAATCATAAACAGGACATACAATGCAAACCTCGACAATATGACATTCTTCTTAAACGTCAACACATTGTCTCAGCGTGTGAAAGTTTGTGACGTCACCGGATGCAGGTGTCTTCCGAGTTTGTGACGAGTCTAATATAAACTAAGCATACGATATCTGTGATATCGATAAGTTAGTCAGTTCATATCTATACTTCACCAGAATTGGTCATCTGACCAACCAGCTTCCTCCAGTGATGGAGATGTTTAACTCTGTTGTTTTTATAGAATAAATACTTTAAAGCTAATAAGATGTATTCTGTTATCCATTTACATACATCTGAAACAACACATACTCAATGTGTGCTTATAACAGTAGCACGCCAATATATGTACCATTGGCTCTTATGTACCACTGGCTTCTATGTACCATCCCTGGCCGCTATGTACCATGCATGGTTGCTATGTATCTGGCTGCTATGTACCATGCATGGCTGCTATGTACCTCAAATAGTATTAACACATAAGTACCTTATGTAAATTGTAATATTAAACTTTACAAAGTTAATGTAAACCATTACAAAGTTATACCCAGAACGGTGGAGGACGCTGAACCTACCTAACTACCTAACAACATAGAAAAAAAACAACAACAAGCTAGCTGAGCAGTGGCTCAGCTAGCTTGTTGATGGGTGGAGGTGAACAGTTACTGAACTCTATGCCAGATAGAGTGAACAGAGGCACAAGGTTGGAAGCCTCACCATGGCTCCTTTGAGACTAGTGGATCTGCTCAGTATTTACTTCCTAATTCTAGTGGACGTGCACTCTCAGTCATCCTTTTTATACCACCATAGCATCAACGGTTTCCCTTTGCTCAGGATGTGGATTGTGTGTTCGCCCAAGACAGGAAGCCCTTATCTGTGACGGATGCAACAAGTGGCGCCACTGCTTATGTGGTACAGAAATATCACAATCTGAGTACCGGAATATAAACAGACGATTGAAAGCTGGTCAAGTTTTCATGTGGTGTTGCCCAAACTGTCCTGACTGGATGGAAATTTCAGTTACAATTATAATTATCTTTTTGTTTTCCTATTATCTTTTTCATAATTATCTTTTTGTTTTCCTAAGCCCGTTGATAAGACCATATAGCTGGCTAGGGTGTGTGTATGTGTGGGGGGGGGTCCTCGCTTTCATTTGAATGCGTCAACATATTCTGCGAGAAATAGCACTTGGAATACACTATTTTACATTCACATGGTTTCAGGTGCCAATGCCGATGATCCTTCTGATGCCTTCCCAGTCGAACAGCAGCCTTCAACAATCAACAACACACCCAATGACTTCAATATCTTACTTCCTATTGATAATATCACGCCAGTTGCAGAAACCTCATTAGTTGATGAAGCGTTACCCACAACTATCCTTGCAGAGACTCCTGTGACCTACAAAATTGTTTCCGGTGGAACAGGAAAAGGCAGCTCTCTCCTCGCTGATTCATTGGGTTTCACGTACACCAGGAAGCGAGAGTCGTCTGTATCAGTAACATGGATATGCAGCTACCGTGGTAAAAAGTGCTATGCAACAATTTCACAGCAAGTAGGAACAATGAACTTCAAAAGTGGATACCACCAACACGCACATCCTGGGGATCCTGGTGCTGAACTCAAAACATCAACACAAGCTTTCGTTAAAAGGTCAGCTTTGGAATGCTCATTTGCATCATCTGGGGAAATAGCATAGCAAAGAAAGCACTCTCAAGCTGTGAAAATTCAGATGTTCCCTTACCAAATATAAACACTCTAGTCAGATGCACCAATCGCGCCAGAGAAGGATAACGTCCAAAACACCCTGAAGATACCAGTTTTGAATTAAACAGAGATCATGTTACCCAGGACTTTCTTCAAGCTGATCTATTTGAAAATGGGCAACGGCATCTCATATTTGCAACGTCTATTCAGTTGCAACACATGTCCAAGTCTAAAACTTGGTACGTGGACGGCACTTTTAAACTTGTTCGTACCCCTTTTGTTCAACTTTTAAATGTCCACAGTTTTATAAAGAAGGATGAAATTTTGAAACAGGTTCCATTGTGCTTTGTCCTAATGTCAAGAAGAAAGAAAAAGGACTACGTAGCTGTCCTAAGAAAAATCACAGAGTTAACACCAACATCAGTTTGTGAGGTTGTTGTGGATTTTGAGAA
>NC_090757.1:72796781-72819281 GCF_036898095.1 Palaemon carinicauda
ATATATATATATATATATATATATGGTTCACACAAGAAAGATCTAATGAAATATTGGTACTGATTTTCTTTTTTTTTTGGAATATTTTATTTTGATTTTTTTAAACTAATCTTGTAGTTGAATTTCTTGTTTCCCTTCATTACTGGAGCCCTTGTGCTCAAAGCATTTTTATTTTTTTCAACTAGAGTTAGAGTTTAGCTTTTAATATATATATATATATATATATATATATATATATATATATATATATGTATATATATATATATATATATATATATATATATATATATACATATATATATATGTATATATATATATATATATATATATATATATATATATATATATATATATATATATATATATATATATATATATATATATATATATATTTCTTTGTGCTTATCAAGTGCTCGCATACAGCAATATATTTAATAAATTAAGACGCAACAAATTCTTTCCACAACTTTCGTTTGCATTTCCTCCCTAAATTTAGCATAAAGATGGCGAAAGTTTTGACCAAATCGACCTTGTGAGAGGTTTCGGCTGACTGCCTGCTTGGTTGGGTTTAGTGTTTTCATGGAAGCCGATAGATTCAATTGTGGAAGTATAAACGCGGGATGACCTGGTCACATCAACATGGGTAGTCTAATCCCCGTTTTCTATTCTTCCTCCTATGCTATTTCATAACAAACTGAATTGCATCAAAGACAATGTTGATGTTAAACACTCAAAGGTATTTTATTGTGGTTACCTATGCATATAGAGTATACTGAATTCAAATGTTCAAATGTGTGGATTTAGATGAGTTTTGCTTCTTGTTACAACATTCCACATTTGAAACAGATCCGTGATCTAGCTAATGACGTTTCGGGCCAAGAAGAAACTATTCCAGCATTTCTTCAGTACAATAATTCGTAAACAATTGATTATTATTATTATTATTATTATTATTATTATTATTATTATTATTATTATTATTATTATTATTATTATTATATTACTAGCCAAGCCACAACCTTAGCTGGAATAGCAGGATTCTATACGCCCAAGGGTTCCACCAAGGAAAGACAGCCCAATGAGGAAATGAAAAAATTAAATAAACCATAAGAAGAAATAAGCAATTGAAATAAAATACTTTTACCGACTATTAGATTTCTTATTCTCGATCTAGATATTATTTTCTGGCACTCGTTCAATTAGTTCGTTATGCATGTGGCGTAAGATTTTTGTTATAATTCTGACCATCTTTACATTTAGATCTTCCTGCACAGTACGATCCTGCACCTAGTACTAGGTATTCAGTTAATTCTAACAGTCATGCCATCTCCATAAAAAGGCTCAATACTACACAGTATTCTAATCTTATTTCCTCTATGACCAGATTGTAAATTGATCTTTCAAATAAGACGATTGAATCGGTGGAACTTCAAAAGTTAAAACTTGCAGCGATTTTTTTTTTTCATGTTGAACATGCTGATCATGAGTTGATTTTTATAATTTGTATAATGCACATTCATTTTCACGTTGTTACTGATCTTATAATATATTTCATATTAATTATTCATTAATTCTAATACAGTTCATTTATTACCTTATTTCCTATTCTCACTGCGCTATTCAACCTTGTTGGAAATCTTGGGTATATATTCCTGCTTTTGCAGCTATGATTGCAGCTTAGCTAATGATAACGATGATGATAATAATAATAATAATACTAATAATAATAATAACAACAATAATAATAATAATAATGAAAATGATAATAATAATAATAATAATAATAATAATAATAATAATAATAATAATCTATTTGATATGTTTAGTTATAGCCAAGTATGATTTTGTTTCAGATGTTAGAAAGGCACATTAACCCCAACATCGAGTCCTGTGCTGAGACTGGCCATATGTGGGATCCCTACTTGGTAGGGGCAGCAAGGCTTGGCCACATGAACTGCGTGAGGTACCTCGTCGAGCAATGCAACGCTAATGTTAATGAAGTTGGGTTAGGTGTGTACACTTTTTCTTTTCTTTTGTACCTATGGGTTCAGGGTAAGAAATTTCAGAAGATTTTGCCATGGTGTTTCAAATATTATATATATATATATATATATATATATATATATATATATATATATATATATATATATATATATATATATATACATATATATATATATAAATATATATATATATATATGTATATATATATATATATATATATATATATATATATATATATATATATATATATATATATATATCTGCATATACATGAACACATGTGTGTATCAGGTAGCTATGGAGTGACTCCACAAAAATCCTCATTGTCAGTGCGCTAAAGACTTATAATTCTTAGTACCTACATCGAATGCTAATAGCTAAACATAAATATATTTTTTGCAGTGTCTACAAATCACATATACGAATCAGGAGTCTCTCCACTTTGGGCAGCAACTATAGGAGAGCATATAACCATCGTTAAATACCTCGTTTCAAAGGGTGCCAACGTAAATGGACTGACCGATTCCAGTTCCACCCCGCTGAGCCTGGCGTGTTCTCGTGGGAGTCTGGACATTGTTAAAGTCCTCGTGCAGAACGGAGCAAGTGAGTTTTTTTCAAACGGCAGTTGATTTTGATGATTGTGAAGTTGAACTAAATGAAGTTCCCTTCAAAGTAAACTGAGTGAGAAAGTCCTTGGACTAAACAGTATTTGAGAAGTTTTATTCCAGCTATGACCAAACTGCTAATCAGTGGACCTTCAAAAGTTAAACTTGCAGCAAGGTTTTTATGTTGAACCGGCTGATGTAAGTCTCTCTTTATATGATGGATCTATTTTCATGTTTTTACTATTCTTAATTGTCTATTGCTCTGGTAGCTTATCAATTTCTTTGTTTTCTTTCCTCACTAGGTTAATTTTCCTTTAGGGAGCATTTAGGCTTATAGTATCCTGCTTTTCTTCTTAGGGTTGTAGCTTAATCAAGCAATAATAATAATAATAATAATGATAATAATAAAAATGATAATGATAATAATGATAAAAATAAGGATACTACTACTACTACTACTACTACTACTACTACTACTACTACTATTAATAATAATAATAATAATAATAATAATAATAATAATAATAATGACACAGCAGTGTTTTTAGAAAGGACGAAGGCTCTTGTCTTCCAAAGACCTTGAGTGGCATAATTTCAAAATGTTACTAACAATTATTCATTGGGTCATTTTCAGATATTGAAGTTACTGACTACCATGGGAGTACATGTTTGATGCTAGCCTCTTCCAATGGCCATGTTAAAGTAGTAAAATATCTTTTAAGTGTCGGCGCTAATCTAGAAAAAAAGTGGATCGATGGAAAGACTGCTCTGCACAAAGGCGTCCATTCCGGATGTCTTGAGGTGGTGAAGGTGTTGTTAGATCACAATGCCGAAATGGATGCTGACTCTTGTGGTGAGTTTCAAATCGGTTCAATATTTCAATTTTGGGAGAATATGTCTAGTCTCCTCTATATTAGATGTAGAGCTGATGAAATTGAAAGTAGAGTTTAATCTATATGTACAGCTGATGAAGTTGATAGTTCATTCAAGTCTACAAGTACAGCTGATGAAGTTGAAAGTTCATTTCAATCTATAAGTACAACTGATGAAGTTGAGAGTTCATATAAATCTGTAAGTATAGCTGGTGAAGTCGAAAATTTGTTTCCAGCAGGAAAGAGAGATAATTCATGTAAAAAGTATTCATTCTAAATTTTATTTCTAGGGGAAACCCCTATACTCACAGCCAGCTGTCTTGGACACGAGCACATTGTACAACACCTGATTGCCAGAGGAGATCTGATATCGAAAGAAGATGAAATCAATGCTCTAGAGCTTCTTGGTTCTACTTTTGCCGAGAAAAACCAAGACACTGCCTTCAAGTATTGGAAACTAGCTATGCAGGAAAGGTAAGTTTTTGATGGGTTTTTGTAATTTCCTCTGAGGGTGAATATTAATTTATAAATGTCTTAATGATGAGCTTATATTAATTGTGTAGGTAAAATGAAATATTTCATAGGTGGTGCAAGCTAGGACTGGCATCAATACCAGACAATATTTCATAGCTGGTGACGTCACAGCAGGAGTGGCTGCTATTCTAATACTCAAGCAAAATTCAAAGTAAAACTCTCAAAAATATCTCTATGCTTGTTATTTTAGAGACATACCACTTATCTGATCTAATGTACATAACTACAGGTACAGTTTGTTTACAATTGTTTTCGGGCTGCCAGTTTTGTCCTTAAATCTTTTAGAAACATTACATTACAGGAAAGTATATCGTGATATATTTCAATATTAAACTGTTCTACTCATATCCTTCCAGGTCCATTCATAATATTGTAATTGACCAAAATGAATATCAGACTCCTTTCAACCAATACTTCAAGGAAATCTCAACACCACTGCAATTAGAAAAACTTCAGGGCAACACATCTGCAATTGATACACATTCCTTACTAGTGAAGATGAGAGTACTGGGGCTGGTGCATCCCGCTACAATCGATGCCATAAAAGGCAAAGGGGAAGAGTTCGCAGCTAACGGCCAGCTGAAGGAGTGCTTTGTCCTGTGGATGTACACCTTGGAGACACATCAAAGAATTCTGGATGTTTTAAATCCTAAGCGATTTTTTTCCTCATGTCTCTGACTAACTTATTCCTTGACAAGGTCTTCACACAACCCTTACTCTCTAACATTTTGTTATATTTTGAAGAATCTATGAACCTGTTTGAAAACTGTACCCAAGAAATTATAGTAGGTATTTCAAGGACGCAGAGGATTCCAGGAGTCAAGAAAAATTTGGATTTCTATTATCTGGACCGGATCATTCCTGTAGCAATGCATTTAATGTTGTTGTTGACAAAACTGAAGCCCATTCTCTTACCAGTCCAAATACACAGGGTGAAGGATGCTGTGCGCAAGTTAGTGAAATTGAATCCTATAGATTCCAAAGGTGTATCTTTAATGCACTTTTCATGCGCCACTTCTGTCTTTTGTCGCGCTGAAGGAGCTAAAGTCTTCCCCTTTCCTAGTTTGGAAGTTTTGAACCTCTTGTTGGAAGCTGGAGCCAATCCTTGTCCGAGGGATATTTTTGGTAACACACCTCTCCACACACTTGGCAAGCATAGGAAGGTTCCAGGCGATATGCTGGAAGCTCTCCTTAAAGCCGGGGCGCACTTGGATATGAAAAATGCACAGGGTCATAGTTTTGAGTCCCTGAGAGCTTCCCGAGGTCAGAAATTGCGTCAGCTGGTAAACCCTGTCCGTCACACATCTCTGCAGTGCCTGGCAGCAGCCAGCATTAGAAGACATGGCATCCCCTACAAAGGTGTCTTGGATAAGCAGCTTGAACGATTCGTTGATTTTCATTGATTCTTGTCAATAGCATATGCACCGAAAGCCTATCCAGCTCTTGTAATGCAATAATATTCTTAATCATACACGGAAAAACTGACTGTATGTTACCATATTATAATATGTATGTTTTTCTTGGAATTGAATTTAACAAAGAAATTATAGTTCTTTGCTGGTTTTAACCAGTCTTAAATCAAAGCGGTTACCTGGAACCTCACAAGTACCAAAGATACTTTTCTTCTTATTTACATAAAGAAAAAAAAATATGTATGATTCAGCTTATTTCTAATGCTTGTTTTCTAGTATTATCACTGTATATAACATTTTGAGTTTTTTTTTTCTCTTTTTTTTGAGATGTGTAATGATGAATAGGAATGTGTTTTTTTTTTCCAAAAAGCTTTCTATCTTTTTTATTCACAATTATAGGCATACTGTGATGTATAAGCTTTAATTGATTTGATAAAAGGAATGTGAAAGAATTATTCTTACATGTAATTATCCTCTTAGACATCTGTTAATGATGCACATTTTATTTGCATTGTCTCTTATGCTATCTACGTAAAAAAATATAATAAGAATATTTATATAAATCTTTATAAAAAAATTTCAATAAAGATGCGAAAACTAAAATTATGACCAACTTGACCTCAGATTATATGCAATTGGACAGTGCAAGAGGAAACTAATAGGAATATGTGATGTTAGAACAATTATTTGAGAACAAGATAGATTAAACATATTCCTTTCAGTAGTTCAGATACAGGATTATTTGCCTCTAATAATAGCACTCTGATTACTGACACCTTTGATACGTGTAGGTGATCAACTATGTAGTGATGCAAGTCCAAGCGTGCATCTAGTATGTGCGCCCATACCTATGCATAAGTATATGACTATATAATCAACCATTATCCTTTCATAATCTAAGGATCTCTGAATTTTGAGAATTTTCACCTTTTCTTTAATAACTTTCTAATTTTTAGAATTTTTAACCTCTTTAGAATAATCTCAACAAATTAATCGTAATATTTATAGTTGATGTATCAAAGGAATTGTAAACTTATTAAATCCAGAAATAACTTGATAAAGAAAGCATTTTGTCGAAACAGTGCTGTAGTCAATGAAGTATGAAGAAAATAAATAATCATCGTTCATTAAACCAAAGGATTATGTCTGAAAACCAAAAGAAGCTGAGGAAATATGAAGATTCCTGGAGGAAACACATTGACGCCACTAAGGCTAACGCCTTCACTGAAAATTATATTTTAGAGAAGCTCTGTCCCAAAAGTATATATACGGTATGCATTTATATATATGTATATATATATATATATATATGTATATATATATATATATATATATATATATATATATATATATATATATATATATATATATATATACATATATATATATATGTGTGTATATATATATATATATATATATATATATATATATATATATATATATATATATATATATATACTGTATATATAGACCAAAAATTTCAATAGCAAACAATATGTTTCAATCAGAGACCAAGTACTGATACCAACTGTTAGAGCAATGTTGATCCCAGAACCGGATCCTATATATCTTGTTATGGATAAGAGCCCCATCCATAATTCTAAATTAGTAACAGATAGGTTAAACCAGAGTCAATATAGATAGGGTCTGTTCACGAGGCGGACTTTAAACATAGCTCCACCCCTTATTCAACGTCATTGGCGTCCATTGTTGCCAGGCTGCCACCTGAAGCCATACGCTTCCATTGTCATGAGCTACACCTTTAAACCTACATGCATATTATTTATGGATGATGCCTCCTTATTGCGCTCTTTTTGGTTGCAATAATGTCAGAACTAACTCAAAATGTAAAGGCTTAAGATATTTCAGGTTTCCTCGAGACAAATCAACACAGAAAGGCTGGTTAATTTGCTGCAGACGCCACGACGAAAGTTACATAAAACATGCCCGGGTTTGTTCCTTCCATTTACAACAAGAGAATTTTGGAGATGATGTAAAGTCCCAGATACGTGGAGTTCCTTCTAAATGTTTAAAGATTACAGCTGTGCCATCAATTCATTGTTGCTATTGTTCATGACCTATGACATGAGAATATGGAAGCATTTTCATATAAACCCAATCAACTCGAATAGAATTTCCTTTGAAAAACACAACAGAAAATAATGGATATCTGATTTTGCAGATGCACCTCATATGCTTAAGTTATTAAGCATATATATATATATATATATATATATATATATATATATATATATATATATATATATATATATATATATATATATATATGTGTGTGTGTGTGTGTGTGTGTGTGTGTGTATTCATATATCTCACACCATAAGATCGATTGAACGTATAAAAACTAAAGACTCCTATGTTAATTCAATGAAGAAAATCGGCCGAACACCTCCAATAACGTCATGGCATTAGCTCCGCCCCCACCGCCTGAGTTGAACAGACCTTATCTTATCTGTATTGACTCTGGGTTAAACAATCACCCTGGGATTATTAGGATCGAATGGCCTACTAAATCACCTGATTTAAATCCAAAGAAAATCTTTGGGCAAACATAGTAAGCCATAAAATACTGATTCATTTTATATAAAAAAATATCTAAAATTTGTAAAAAGCTGTAATAATAATTAGTACTAAAGGCAACTGAATTAATTATTAAGGTTTATAAGAAATAATGAATTTATCAACAGAGCTATAAACTTTGCATAAAATGTTTGAGTCTTTTTAAATGGAGAATATTTTCCGACCAGTAATGGCAGTGATGTCTGAATCGTCCTGGATAACCTAAAGTAAAGAGACTCGGGTTTTCCGAGAGTCCTGGGTCGGGTCAAGCCCTAAGAAATTGACTCCGTTGAGGATCCTTCCTCTTGGGTGTCTTCCGATTCAGGACTACCTCTCGGTTTTGGGGTTCCGAGACAGGCAGGATAGAAAGAGAGTATCCTGTCACTGACGTCCCCCGGTTCGGTTATCCAGCAAAACAGCAACAGGCTTTCTTTGGTCTGTTGTTGAATTTCTCTCTCTCTCTCTCTCTCTCTCTCTCTCTCTCTCTCTCTCTCTCTCTCTCTCTCTCTCTCTCTCTCTCTCTCTCTCTCTCTCTCTCTCTCTCTTCTTATCCTTTTCCTTCTCTTCCTCTACAAATACATGGCCTAAGGGTGGGGTGTCCTGATGATACTTTTTTTTTTCTTTTTTGCTATGAAAAATATTAGGTCGTTAAAAAAAATCAGAAAATAAATTAAATACGTTAATGTAGCAAGAATCCATCTGAACACCGTGACTCCGTGATACTATTCCTGGTACTGTGTATATAAAATCTGCGTGAGAAAGAGGGCGTCGTCATGGAAAATAATTTTTGCTTACTCCTGTAGTCTAATGATAACAATTAATGGATTTGGGTTATGAATTCAAAGTTATTATTTTATTTTGTTCACGTCGTTTTGTGTATAAAGCAAATAATAATTAGGGTCGTGGTTTCGAAACTTGAAATAAATTATTATAAGCCAAAACTTGGGTTATAGTCAAAGCTGCCTATATGGGGGTTTATTCAGGGAGAAGAAATAATGATAAATAAGTAAATAAGCGAGGTGGTGTGTTATCTTTGCTATTAGAAATATACTTAGTTTTACCTCTATTATTTCATTTTACTTTCCGAAAGGAAGCCTATTATCAGGTCATTTCCCTCACAGCTATATAATGTGCAGATTCTACAATAGCAACGTAACTCCAATAACAACAACAATAATAACAATAATAAAAATAATAATAATAATAATAATAATAATAATAATAATAATAATGATACTAATAATAATAATAATAATAATAATAATATGGATCTGTAGTCATAACTTTGTAACATACTAAGGCATGGTTTTATGTCAGGTAGCAACAATAAATATTTGCATCAAATCTTGTAACTTATAAAGAGTGTCCATCTGGACATAATGTACGACTTGTGAAATTTCTCCACAGTCTCTTTTTTTTATTTCTAGGCCTATAGGCTTAAAAGGAATTATAAAATCAGGAGTGCGAACTTCAAGTCACATATAACAGTAAGGCGAGGAGGGCCAAACTGAGCATTTAAACCTTGACAAGTTGGGGTAACTAAATAATTAGTAAATCTCAAAAGACGAAAATTCCCAAAGACATTAATGAACCAAGTAACAGATAATGATTAAGACTGATAATACAAATACAATAGTTAAAAAAAAGGTATACCACAAAAATTTATTAAAACACGTATAATTCTTTGAAATACATAAATACACGCAAATTCCGACGTTTGCATGTGAGAGAGAGAGAGAGAGAGAGAGAGAGAGAGAGAGAGAGAGAGAGAGAGAGAGAAATCCAGCTTGACATTCCGAAAGAGCCAAACGTCCAACAATCCTCTCACCAACATGCATCCAGCCAATAAGTTTTCTCTCAAACGTTAATATTGATTCAAACATTGGTGATATTATTGTGTGTTTAATTTGAAAGAAGAATCATATTTTCAATTACAGTTTATATTGTAAAGTTGATTTATTTTTTGTGACTGGCGCTGTGTGATTTGGGTAAAAGTGAAATTCATTTATTTTTTGCTTGAAAGTTCGGTAACCTTGTGTGAGCCCAATTTGAAACTGCCTAATCTTGCACGTCGTTTTGTGTGATTGTTTCAATGTATTTTCTTCTTTATCAATAATAGAATATATCACAAATACCAAGCCTCACAATAACTTCAATCTCAAAGAAGAAAATTGATGAGATAATGACTGAAATAAAAACATGGATGCAGAGGAAAAAGCTTATATTAAATGATGATAAAACAGAAAGTATGTTTTTTGGCACAAAGGTGGCTTTGAAGAATTACCAGCTAATTCAAAGTATAAAAATTGATGGCGCTGATGTTGGGATTGTGCCTGTTGTGAAAAATTTGGGTGTACTGATAGATTGTAATTTGTCAATGAGGGACCAAATAGTGAACACAGTGAAAGTGTGTAACTATCACCTGAGAAACATAGCATTTATTAGAAAATATTTAACAGAGGGCAGTACAAAAATTTTAGTGATGAGTCACGTAATATCAAGGCTTGATTATTGCAATTCTTTGTACTATAAATTGCCCAATACACTACTAAGAAAGCTTCAAAATGTGCAAAACCGGGCGGCTAGACTGATAAAAGGCATTAAATTTCGGGAGAGAATAACTCCTGCACTGATCGATCTACATTGGTTACCTGTTAAGGCTAGAATTGAATTTAAAATTTGTTTGTTGACTTACAAGGCACTTACAAGTGATAAGCCTAAATATCTCCGTGATTGCTTGGTCCCCTACCCTCAAGCTACTAGCGCTGCTGTAAGAGTTAGACATGCCGATGATCCATAGACTATTCGAAATTAGTGTGGATCATGTAATAGGAGGAAGAACGTTTTGTTATGCTGCACCGAGACTCTTCAACGACCTTCCACTTGATGTCAAGAATAGCAAAAATGTGGCAGCTTTAAAGAAAAACCTGAAGACAGATGTTATGATAGTGATCTGAAAACTATTAAGCCTGAATACAAATGCTAGCGAATAACTGAAAAGATACAGAGCAAAATATTGACTGGAAAGAAATTATTTTCACACACCAAGGCCCGCCTGAACAGACTCTTAGTGTCTGATGGAGGGCGAGAAATATCCCCCAAAAGTAAAAGTAAAGTAAAAGTATCCCTCAATAAATCAAGGCCAGGTAGAAGGCCTCTAATAAATCTTCAGGGATGAGTTGAGTGTTGGGACAGAGGAGGGGAGGTCCTGTGGGAGGTGTCAGTTACCCACAGAAATCCTTTTTGTGAGTATCGTTCAACTTCTGTTATTATTATTATTATTATTATTATTATTGATTCAGGTGAATTAATAAATATTTTTGCATCGTTGTATTTAAGGAAAGCAAGTATAGCATGTTCATTTCTTAGACTTTATGGATATGTGGATATTTGAATCTTAAAATTAGTTTCATAACTGGTTTTGTCAATCTAGCTTGGTTTCTGACGATGCAATAAAGACATCTGTCAACATATTAGATTTAAGGAATGCAAAACGAAAAGCGATCACACATTTGCCTTTCTATGATGTGTTTGCTTAGAGAACAAAAAATTACGTTTTCAGTTCTACAATATCAATGGGATAATTTTTTTAAAAAAAGAGATAATGGCTGAAAAGTAGCAAATCAAAACTTACCGGAATGCATTGCAAAATTGGGATTTAATAAACAATATCTCGAAAAAAGAAAGTTTTATCATAAAATATATGAATAGTATATGAGCAGTTCAATAATGGGACTGAAGTAATAATGGTTGAATTTCATATCACTGTGTAAATGTTAAAAAAACATCTATCCATCTATCTATCTATATATCTAATTATATATATACATATATATATATATATATATATATATATATATATATATATATATATATATATATATATATATATATATATAGTATAATATATATATATATATATATATATATATATATATATATATATATATATATATATATATATATATATATATATATAAATAACTTAACGTGCATATACACACACAAACATATATATGTTTATAAAATGTTTGTATATATATATATATATATATATATATATATATATATATATATATATATTTATATATATATACATATGAGACAAAATAGTTCTGTTCTATCTTATTCAAGGCGGAAGATCCCTATCACAAGAATCATCTTCAACAAAGCCCAAAATAATGTTTTATTAACACTAGTACAGTTTCATATATATATATATATATATATATATATATATATATATATGCATCTTACAAATGTATATATATATATATATATATATATATATATATATATATATCTTACAAATTTGTATAAATACTGTATATGTATATATATATATATATATATATATATATATATATATATATATATATATATATGTATATATATATATATATATATATATATATATATATATATATATATATATCAGAATGCGTCATAAACGTCAATAATTAGTAAAGGTTAGAACTTCTCGATTATATGCTGTAATTTCATATGGGCTTCCATCCACATGTGCACATTCTAACAAATAGCCCAGCCAAAGTCTCTTTTCATTATAGGAACTTTCAAATTGCTATCAAATTATGAAAAAAAGGATAAATTTGCTCAAAATGAAAGCAAAGTTCAGGAGAAAATGCAGAGATGATATTTGTGACTTGTGCAAAGAAAGTAATACATAACATTTTGGAACATGAAGAGAACGCGATTCAAGAGTGGATATAAATGGTTGGAAAGGCATAAAAAGTTGCAATAACCAATTGCACCACAACCGAATTCAGCGTAAAAGGGAATAGTATAATTACTCATAAACTTTCATCAAGAAAGACAGTTATTTATGCTAAAAAAAAAAAAAAGTCTTGGAAAAGGGCCTAAGACCGCTTTAAGTGTTTTAGGCTTTGTTTGATGCGAAACGTAGCGCTTATTAATAATGATAATTATTGATACCAAAAATAAAAGATTACTACGTTACAATACTAAAAGGAGTATTTTACGCAACATCACGCAAAATAGCCATCAAAATCATTTTATAATATATCGATATTTTAAATATCTATGCTACATTTCTAATGATAAAATTTTAATCATATTCCAAAACTATTGTGAATTATATATTTATTAGGCGATTTAATTATTTCTAAATCGGATGACTTTGTATAAGCCTTTTCTTCCCTGAAATCGAAGAGATAATTTTCTTCTGTGGAAGTTGCTCGGAGTAAGAGCAGCAGCAACAAGAAAGGAGAGGAGGAAATCCTAAGTGTTTGGAATATTTAAATACAATTTAAATACGTTAATAAAAGAATAAAATTGAGTTAGATCAAAGCCATAGAATGAAAGATTAGAAAATGGCTCAATAAACGAGTTTAAGCGTTTCAATGTAGGCCTAACTTACATTGCAGTTTCTGCATCTATATGTTTTAAGCGTTGCATTGTAGGCCTATCTTACATTGCAGCTTCAGCATCTATATGTTTAAAACGTTGAATTGTAGGCCTATATGACATCACAGCTTCTGCATCTATAGAGCTTTGCTTTGTAGGCCTACCTGACATTACAGTCCGCAGAAACTTTGTTGTTTTCGTGCAGTATTCCAAAATCCAGCATTTATATTCTTCCTGTGTTTCTTTGGTAGCAGCAAATATGATCAATTCATGTGTACAAACGATTACCCAATTTCCCTTGAATCTAGACTCACAGCTTCGAATTCTGAGGACTTTTTTTTTCTTTAATTAAGAGAATCTATTTTAGTGAAGTTGCTTTTCACAAATAAAAATAACAAGTTTTGAATTAAAATTCGTTATATATATATATATATATATATATATATATATATATATATATATATATATATATATATATATACAATCTGGAAAAGGAAAAGTTTCCAAAGAATAGTATCAAACACGGTCTAAAAATATTGTTTAGACTTTAGACATAGTTACGAACAAACAACCGTTGCAGTGAAATCTTGGAAATTATTTGTGACCGTTCGATGGATATTCTAAGCTGAATATTCAAATTAAGGAATTGAAATACTTATAGGCCTAACAAATATGGAGTATTGATGTTGAGGGTGGAAAGTCTTTTATCTTTAAAGCACATCTCAGTGACACAGTCTTCAGACCAAATTCCCGACCACTGAAAGGTTGACATGATATTGTTCTTGTAATAAAAATTTTTCAATCGTTTTATACTTATTGCGACACATCAGGGAACTTGCTGCCTCCTAATAAGCTATTGCTAAGCCATGATTGAAAACAAGGTTCCGAACAGCTATACTCTCTTTACAAAGTATAGACTATAGATGGGTTTAGCTACTCAAGTCATTGTCTGCTTCTTTCGACCTCATTATTACCATTGTATAGCAGGGTCGGCCGCTCGAGTCAGCTCTCTCCATCTATTTATATTATCTTCAACTTATGTACAGTACATTACCATAAAATCTTTAATCAATGATTTTATAAATAAATTATTTCATTTCAAATCAAATTTGATTAAAAAAAAAAATCGTTATTCAGTCTAGGCCTTTAATAGTCATAGGAGAGATTCATATTGTGTTGACTCGAAAATTAGGCAAAGGAAAAATGAGCTTTAACTAGAGAAGGATCCAATGTAGTACTATCTTGCCATCACACTACCCAATGACTAACTCTCTCGCAGTTGTATCTCATCGGGTGCCTACCGTTGGCCATCATAATTCTGATTTATTTGATTAATAAAAAATATATCTAAATTCATAATTAGCTGTAATGATAATCATTATTGAAGGCAACTAAATTAGTAATCATTATCCTTTATAAGGAATTATGAATTTATAAACAAATCTATAAACTTTGCTTAAAATGTTTGAGTCTTCTTAAATAGAGAATATTTTCAGACGAGTAATGGCAGTGATGTCTGTATCGTCCTGGATAACCTAAAGTAAAGAGACTCGGGTTTTCTGAGAGTCCTGGTTCGGGTCAAGCCCTAAGAAATCGACTCCGTTGAGGATCCTTCCTCTTGGGTGTCTTCCGACTCAGGACTACCTCTCGGTTTGGGGTTCCGAGACAGGCAGGATAGAAAGAGAGTATCCTGTCACTGACGTCCCCCGGTTATCCAGCAAAACAGCAACAGGCTTTCTTTGGTCTGGTGTTGAATTCTCTCTCTCTCTCTCTCTCTCTCTCTCTCTCTCTCTCTCTCTCTCTCTCTCTCTCTCTCTCTCTCTCCTGTCCATCAATAACTCTTTCTTATCCTTTTCTTTCTTCTCTTCCTCTACAAATACATGGGTGAGGGGTAGAGGGTTCTTGTGATACTTTTTTTTACTTTTTTTTTTTTTTTTTTTTTACATCGGACAAGCGTTGTTCATAAGTTGCCAGTTAGTATTAACACTTATATTTCACTTTGTAAACATGTGTATGTATGACAAAACGTTGGTCCACTCTTAGGAAAAATCAATCATTGAAAATTATTAGATCCTTATAAAAATCAGATAAAAAAATTCAATAGGTTGATGTATCAAGAATCCCTCTGAACACCGTGACTCCTTAAGACTATTCCTGGCACTGTCTGTGTAGATAAAGTCTGTGTGAGGAAGAGGGAAAATAAGTTAAGCTCAGTCCTGTAATCTAATAATAACAATTTATGCATTTGGGTTATGAATTCAAAGTTATTATTTGATTTAGCTTGTGTCATTTTGTGTATAAGGTAAAAGTTAGTTAGGGTCGTGGTTTCGGAACTTGTAATAAATCATTATAAGCCAAAGCTTAGATTATAGTCAACGTTGCCTATATAGGTCGAATATCTCAAGGGGATTATTCGTAATGGAGGTCAAGGATCCTCTAGTGTTATAAGTATGGCACCTCAAAAGAGAGGTCAAAAAGCCTCAAGTGCTACATGTAGGGCACCTCAAAATAGAGGTCAAAGAGCCTCAATTGCTATATATTTGGTGCCTAAAAATAGAGGTCAAAGAACTTATAATGCTAGAAGTATGGCACCTCAAAATAGAAGTCAAAGAGCCTCAAATGCTATAGGTAAGGCACCTCAAAAATAGAGGTCAAACTACCTCTAATGCTAGAAGTATGGCACCTCAAAATAAAGGTCAAAAAGCCTCAAATGCTATAGGCAAGGCAATCAAAATAGAGATCAAAGAGCATCTAGTGCTAGAAGTATGGCACTTCAAAATAGAGGTCAAAGAGCCTTAAATGCTATAGGTTAGGCGTCTCAAAATAAAGGTCAAAGAATCTCTAATGATAGAAGTATGGTACCTCAAATAGAGGTCAAAGAGCCTGAAAAGCTATAGGTAAGGCGCCTCAAAATAAAGCCTCTAATACTAAAAGTATGGCACTTCAAAATAGAGCTCAAAGAGCCTTAAATGCTATATGTTAGGCGCTTAAAAATAGAGGTCAAAGAACCTCTAATGTTAGAAGTATGGCACATCAAAATAAAGGTCAAAGAGCCTCAAATGTTATAGGTAAGGCACCTCAAAATGGAGGTCAAACCTACTCTAATGCTAGAGGTATGGCACCTTAAAATAGAGATCAAAGAGCTTCTAATGTTAGAAGTAAGGCTCCTGAAAATAGAGCTAAAAAATCCTCTAATGCCATACGTAAGGCGACTCAAAATAGAGGTCCAAGAAACTCTAATGTTTAAAAGTATTGCACCTCAAAAAAGAGGTCAAAAAGCCTCAAATTCTTTAAGTATCGAAACCCAAAAGAGAGGTCAAACAACCTCTAATCTAGAAGTATCGCAATTAAAAATAGCCATAAAAAAGCTCTAATCCTAAAGTATGGCACCTCCAAAAAGAAGTTGAAGAGCCTCTAATGCTAGAGTATGGCCCCTTAGAAAAGTGCTCAGAGAGCATCTAATGTCATAGGGAAGGCCTCTCAAAATAAAGGTAAAATAAAATCTGATGCTAGAAATATGGCACTTCAAAATAGAGGTAAAAAAGCCTCCAATGCTAGATGTAAGGCAACTCAAAATGAAGATCAAAGAGCCTCTAATGCTAGAAGTAAGGCTCCTCAAAAAGAGGTCAAAGAGCCTCAATTCCTATAGGTAAGGCACCTAAAAATAGAGGTCAAAGAAACTCTGATGCTAGAAGTATGGCACCTCAGAATAAAGGTCAAAGAACCTCTAATACTAGAAGTAAATCACCTGAAAATAGAGGTCGAAGAGCTTCAAATTCATTAGGTAAGGCGCCTCAAAATAGAGGTAAAAGTATCTCTAATGTTAAAAGTATGGAGCCTCAAAAAAGAGGTCGAAAAGCCTCAAATGCTAGAAGTATCGCAACTCAATGATAGAGGTCAAAGAGCCTCTAATGCTAGATGTAAGGCAACTCATAATAAAGGTCAACGAGCCTTTAATGCTAGAGCGAACGCTCCTCAAATACAGGTCAAAGAACCACTAATGCTAGACGTATGACACATAAAAACAGATGCCAAAGAGCCTCTGGTGCCAGAGTTAGGGCTCCTCAAAATAGAGGTTAAAGAGGTCTTATGCTAGACGTTATGCACTTGAAAATTAAGGCTAAAGATCCTCTACTGCTAGAGGTAAGATGTGTTATAATAAAGGCCAAAGACCCTCTACTGCTAGAGGTAAGACACCTCTAAATAGAGTGAAAGAGCCTGTAATACTATAGGCTATGGAACTACCCAGGACTAGAGAACAATGGTTTTATATATAGACACACACACACATATATATATATATATATATATATATATATATATATATATATATATATATATATATACAGAAGAAATAATATGCCTGAGTGTACCCTCAAGCAAGAGGTATCTAATCCATGACCAGAGAACAGTGGTTTGATTTCGGAATGTCCTTCTCCTAGAAAAGATGCTGGCAATAGCTAGAGAGTCCCTTTTGTCCTGACAATAGGAACGTAGCCACTGATCAATTACAGTACAGCAGTTAACCCCTTGATCGAGGAAGAATTGTTTGGTAATCTCAATGTTGACAGATGTATGAGGAGAGAGGAAAATGAAGAAAGAGGAAAATGAGGAAAGAATAGGCCAGACTATTCGTTATATGTGTAACCAATGGACAAATGGGCGGTAACCAGAGTAGTACTGTCTGGCCAGTCAAAAGATCCATTGACACTCTAACAGTAGTCTCTGAACGGGTGGCTGGTGTCCTGGTCAACCTACTACCTAACGATGTGATTGCTCGCAGCTGAAGAAGAATATACTATTAATATTATAATAAATTGTGGTGATTGAACATTAAACATCACACCCTAATTACTGAGATTACATTCTATACCAATGAAATATCAAGTATGAAATTTTATCAACGTAATTGACATCGTTCAGGGATTTCATGCAATCACTGATCCACATTTTCAGTGATTACATGAAATCACTGAAATCTTTAGTGATTACATGTATTCATTAACGGCCACAGTGATTACACGTATTCGTTGGAAAGTTTAGTGAATTCTTGAAATCACTGATTACATATTTTCACTGCATATATATATATATATATATATATATATATATATATATATATATATATATATATATATATATATATACATAAATACACTGTATATATATATATATATATATATTTATATATATATATATATATATATATATATATATATATATATATATATATATATCAGAATTCGTCACAAATTAATAAAAGGTTAGAACTACTGGATTATATGCTCTCATTTCATCTAGGCTTCCATTCACATGTGCACATTCTAACAGATAGCCAAACCAAAGTTTCTTTCCAATAAAGGAACTTTCAAATTTCTATCTAATTATGAGAGCAAGGATAATTTTGCTAAAAATAAAAGCAAATTTAAGTAGAAAATGCAGAGATGATGTTTGTGACTGGTGCAAAGAAAGTAATATAGAACATTTTGGATTATGAAGACAACCAGTTACAAGTGTTTATGTTGTGTAATGGCAAAAGACGGCCATGAATCAAGGAAATGGACGGAAAAGCATAAAAGGTTGCTATAACTAATTTCCTCACAACAGAATTAAGCGTAGAATTAATATAATTACACTCACACTAAAACTTCCATTAAAGAAGACAGTTGTTTATAGTGGAAAAAAAAATAAAGAAAGTCTTGGTAAAAGGCCTCACACCACTATAACTGTCTTCGGATATGAATACGGCGTAACTTTTATAAATAATAATAATGATTGATACCAAAAATAAACAATTGACTAAAAGAAACAGATGTGGAACGTTATTCGCAACTGCACGCAAAATACTCATCAAAATAGTTTTATAATATATCGACATCTCAAATATCTATGTGATTTTCTAATGATAAAATATTAATTATATTCCAAAACTAAGGTGAATTATACATTTATCAAATATATATTTGGGGATTTAATTATTTCGATATAGGCTGAGTTTGTAAAAGCATTTTTGTCCTGAAATCGAAGAGATAATTTGCTTTCGTCCAAATTGCTCGGAGTGAGAGGAGCGTCAGCAAGAAAGAGGAGGAAATCCTGTTTCAAATAATCATAGACAATCTAAATACGCTAATTTAAGAATAAAATCAGTTAGATCAAAGCCACAGATAAAGAAATAAGGATAAGTTCCAAACTAGGAAGAAAGGTTAGAAAATGGCTCAGTAAGCGAGTTTGCACAACACCCAGTTACCGCCAGCCGCCTAAGGTATTAACTTGCCTCCTCCTCGTTCCTTTGAAGACAATTCTTCAAGTGCGGCCATATCAAAGAATAAAAGCATCATCATGGTTTCACTTCAAATGGTTTATATGTTTTAAGCGTTGCATTGCAGACCTATCTTCCATTACAGCTTCTGCATCTATGTATTTGAAGCGTTGCATTGTAGGCCTATATGACATCACAGCTTCTGCATCTATAGAGCTTTGCTTTGTAGGCCTACCTGACATTACAGTCAGAAGAAACATCGTTGCTTTTGTGCAGTATTCCAAAATCCAGCAATAATATTCCTCCTGTGTTTCTCCAGTAGCAGCAAATACGATCAATTCAAGTGTACAAACGATTACCCAATTTCCCCTGAATCTAGTCTCACAGCTTCGAATTCTGAGGACTTTTTTTTTGTTTTTAATTAAGAGAATCTGTTCTCGTGAAGTTGCTTTCCACAAATTAAAATGACCAGTTTTAACATTTTAATGCTGTAAAATTCACTATATATATATATATATATATGTATATATATATATATATATATATATATATATATATATATATATATATATATATATATATATAATCTGTAACGGATAAGTTTCCAAAGAATAGGACCAAACATGGTTTAAAAATATTGTTTAGACTTTAGACAAAATTACGGACAAACAACAGTTATAGTGATATCTTGGAAATTATTTGTGACCGTTCGAAGGATATTCCAGGCTGGATATTCAAGTTAAGGAATGGAAATATTTATAGGCCTAACAAATATGGAGTATTGCAGTTTGAGGTGAAAGTCTTTTATCTTTATAGCACATCACAGTGACACAGTCTTCAGACTAAATTTCCGACCCCTGAAAGGTTGACATGATATTGTTCTTGTAGATAACATTTTTTGATCATTTTATACTTATTGCAACACACCAGGGAACTCGCTGCCTCCTAATAAGCTATTGCTGAGCCATAATTGAAAACAAAGTTCCTAACAGCTATGCTCTCATTGCAAAGCATAGACTATAGATGGGTTTAACTATTCAAGAAACTGTCTGATTCTTTCAACCTTGTCAGTCCCATTGTATAGCAGGGTCTGGCCGCTCGACTCAACTCTCTTCATCTATCTATATTCTTTTCATCTTCTGTACAGCACATTGAAGAATATCTTTAATCAATGATTATATAAATATACTATTTTATTTCAAATCAAATTTGAATTAAATTTTTTTTTTATTAGTCATTAATATTATATGTATTCATTAAAAGTTTCAATAACAAATTAAGTTTTACTTTAGATAAAATTAATATTTATCATATCTATAAAGATTTGCTTCTATAAATTAATATCTAATGTACGAAATTATATGTCCAAAGCAGGGAAGGAATTCTTGTATCAATCACTTCTAAGCGAATTTCTCCCGGAGTTCCAAAGGAAATTTGGAAGAAATCGTCTGGAGACAAAGAGAAATTATAGAAATATTATGGAAAATAAGGTTTTCAAATTGATACAATTAAATATTCATTAAAATACCAATTGGGAATCATTTAGAGAAATTTTTTTTTGTTTTATATTGTAAAAGTAATTGAAATTCCTAAATTAATGTTTGAAAATTCAATGATGTCTAATTTCTTTTAAATTTACATAATAATATCAGAAACTTTTAGTTGAAAAAAATACTCAGTACAGAAGGAGATGGTGGGGAAGAATTACACTGGATTGGCTATAGGAATTTAGTGGACCTATAATATGCTGATGATGCTGTCTTTGATAGCAGAACACCACACGATTTACAATGCTTGTTTACCAAAATGCATGAATAGAGGAAAGACAGAAATGATGAGAACGGAGTATGCAATGGAAGATGAAATATCATTGGAAGGAGTAAAGATTAATGACCTAGAATCATTTAAGTATTTAGGAACTATGATCTCGAATACAGGGTTTTCAGAATTAGAGTTTAGTTAAAGATTGAAAAAAAGCAAATCAGATAATGGCTGGGTTAAGTAAAATTTGGAAATCATATCGCCTGAAATTACATACAAAAAAGTTGAATGGCAGGTCAACAAGGTTCAAATGCTAGATATAAGGCACCACTAAATAAGGGTCAAAGAGACTCTAATGTTGGATGCATGGCACCTCAAAATAGAGGTATAAAAGCCTCTAATGCTAGAGGTTAGGCCCCTTGGAATAAGAGGTAAAAGACCTTCTAATGCTAGAAGTATGGCTCATCAAAATAGACGACAAGGAGCCTCTAATGCTAGACTTATGGCTCCTCAAAGTAAATGTCAAAGAGCCTCTAATGTAAAAGTATGCAATCTCAAAATATAGGTTAAAGATCCTCTATTGCTAAACATACGGCGCATCAAAATATGGGTCAAATAACCTCTACTGACAGAAGAAAATCACCTCGAAATGGAGGTCAAAGAGCCTCTAATTGATAGAGGTAAGTAAACTCAAAAGAGGTACAAAAACCTCTAATGCTATATGTAAGGCAACTCAGAATAGAGGTTAAAGAGCCTCTAATGCTCTAGGTAAAGCAACTCAAATAGAGGTTAAAGAGCCTCTAATGGTAGAGGTAAGGCACTCCAAAAAGATATCAAGGAACTTCTAAAGATACGTCAAAGAACTTCTAGTGCTATATGTATGGCACTTGAAAATATAGGTCAAAGAGCCTCAAGTACTGGAATTAAGAAGGCACCTCAAAATAGAAGCCAAAGAACCTCAAATTATAACAAGAAGCACAGGATTGCAAGTGATAGAGAACACTTCACTAGGCAGAGCAGCACTTCATGCACATACACACACATTTTTAACGGGAAAGCAGGTAAATGACCGTAGTTCTTCCAGTAAGTGT
>NC_090757.1:72826781-72851781 GCF_036898095.1 Palaemon carinicauda
CCTAAATTATGCTGATAATGCTGTCTTTGTTAGCAGAACACCACAGAATTTGCAATGCTTGTTTACCAGAATGCATGAAATATCACACAAGGTTGGTATCAAGATAAAAATAAGTAAGACTGAAATTATGAGAACGGAGTATGCAATGGAAAATGAAATATCATTGGAAGGAGAAAGGATTAATGACCTAGAATCATTGAAGTATTTTGGGTTAAGTAAAATTTGGAAATCAAATCGTCTGAAATTACATAAAAAAAAAGTTAAATGGCAGGACAGGATTAGAGGTCAACAAGGTTCAAATGCTAGAGATAAGGCACCACTAAACAGATGTCAAAGAGACTCTAATGCAGGATGCATGGCACATGAAAATAGAGGACAGGGAGCCTTTGATGCTGGAATTATGGCTCTTAAAAGTGAATGTCAAAGAGCCTCTAATGTTAAAAATATGCGACCTCAACATATAAGTTAGAGATCCTCTAATGCTAGACGGAAGGCGCACACAAATAGGGGTCAAACAACCTCTATTGCTAGAAGAAAAGAACCTTGAAATGGATGTTAAAGAGCCTCTGTTGATAGAAGTAAGGAAACTCAAAAGTGGTACAAGAACCTCTAATGCTATAGGTAAGGCAACTCAAAATTGAGGTCAAAGAGCCTCTTTTGCTATAGGTAAGGCAACTCAAAATTGAGTTCAAAGAGCCTCTATTGCTATATGTAAGGCAACTCAAATAGAGGTCATAGAGCCTCTAATGCTATAGGTAAGGCAACTCAAATGAGAGGTCAAAAAGCCTCTAATGCTAGAAATATGGCACTCCAAATAGATGTCAAAGAACATTTAATGCTAGATGTATGGCACCTCAAAATAGAGGTCAAAGAGCCTCAAATGCTATAGGTAAGGCGCCTCAAAATAGAGGCCAAAGATCCTCTAATGCTAAAAGTACGGCACTTCATAATAGAGGTCAGAGCCATAAATGCTATAGGTTAGGCGCCTCAAAATAAAGGTCAAAGAACATTGAATGGTATAAGTATGGCAACTCAAAATAGAGGTGAAAGAGCCTCAAAAGCTACAGGTAAGGCGCCTCAAAATAGAGGTAAAAAAAAACCTCTAAAGCTAAAAGTTTGGCAACTTAAAGTAAAGGTCAAAAAGTCTCAAATGCTATAGGTAAGGCACCTCAAAATAGAGGTCAAAGAACCTCTAATGCTAGAAGTATGGCACCTCAAAATAGAGGTCAAAGAGCCTCAAATGCTATAGGTATGGCGCCTCAAAATAGAGACCAAAGATCCTCTAATGTTAGAAGTATGGCACTTCATAATAGAGGTCAAAGAGCCTTAAATGCTATAGGTTAGGCGCCTCAAAATAGAGGTCAAAGAACCTTTAATGGTATAAGTATGGCACCTCTAAATAGAGGTCAAAGAGCCTCAAAAGCTATAGGTAAGGTGCCTCAAAATACAGGTCAAAGACCCTCTAATACTAGAAGTATGGCACTTTAAAATAGAAGTCAAAGAGTCTTAAATGCTATAGGTTAGGGGCCTCAAAATAGAGGTCAAAGAACCTCTAATGCTAGAAGTATGGCACCTCAAAATAGAGGTCAAAGAACCTCTAATGCTAAAATTATGGTACCTCCAAAAAGAGGTTAAGGAGCCTCTAATGCTAGAGTAAGGCCTCTTAAAAAAGAGCTCAAAGATCCTCTAATGCCATATGTAAGGCACCTCAAATTAGAGGTCCAAGAAACTCTAATGTTATAAGTATGGTACCTCAAAAAAAAAAAAAGGTCAAAAGGCCTCAAATACTAGAAGTATCGCAACCCAAAATAGAGGTCAAAGAACCTTTAATGCTAGAAGTATCGTACCTAAAAATTGAGACAAAAAACCTGATGCTAAAGTATGGCATCTCCAAAAAGAGGTTGAAGAGCCTCTAATGCTAGAGTATGGCCTCTTAAACAAGTGTTCACAGAGCCTCTAATGTCATAGGTAAGGCCCCTCAACATAGTGGTCAAAGAACATCTAATGCTAAAAACATGACACTTCAAAATAGAGGTCAAAGAGCCTCTAATGCTAGATGTAAGGCAACTCAAAATAAATGGCAGACTATTCGGTGTATGTGTAGGCAAATGAAAAATGAACCGTAAATAGAGAAAAGGATCAAATGTAGTACTGACTGGCCAATCAAAGAACCCCATAACTTTCTAGCAGTAGTATCTCAACAGGTGGCTGGTACCCTGGCCCACCTACTACCTAATAAACCTCTTGAAGTGGATTTAACGATTGATTGATTTTGAGTTATCTTGCATCAAGACATCGAAGGTCATTGACGCCGACATCGTTTGTTATGAATTAAAAAATTCAGTTTTTAAACCATAAAAGCGAAAAAGTCGAAATCACGCGATGATCTTGATCTTGTTTGCACGAAAAGGTAATGTTGACGTATTTCCTTGGTACATTGTTTACAAATATGCAATTTACAACGCATATAACGTGACATTTGGCCGTTGCTTTCTCATAAAAAGATAAAAAGAACCAAGGTTGAATGAACAACATCTACTATAACAGTGAAGAAAGATGAATACATTGATGATTGGATTAGGATAAAATTAGATAAAATACTGTAGGCACCAGAAACCTGAAGATACATATGCCTTCAGAGAGAGAGAGAGAGAGAGAGAGAGAGAGAGAGAGAGAGAGAGAGAGACTAACAGCAGGTACCAAAGCTTATATTTCATAGGTAGCGGTACTAAAAATTCTACTGTTTCCCTTCCAGCTTCTTCCATTGACTGACAGTATCTGACAAACTCACAAAATAATACGATGAATATCAACTCCAGAACAACCGAGTTGCTAAACCCGTGAATTAAGCAGGACACGACAAAACTTTCTGAATTTCTATTCCCCTCTTATTTACTTTCATTTCTCTTGTGATTCCATTTCGGCATTTGCTTCTTTCCATCACGCGAATATCGATTTTTTTAAACATCAAACTGTAACATTAAATGGGGCTGGAAAATTCAATGCCCAAGACTTCAGTCAACAATTCCAGCATTCAGTTATTGGATAAAATTGCAGAGTTTAGCCGAGGTAAATATTTGCAGTCGGGACGAGCAGAAATTAAGCAATATCAAAAGAGAGAGGGTCGGTTATGTGCCCTCAGCAAGCATGGCAGTTAGCTCCAAAAGAAAGGGTAATTTTTTTCCTCCAGAATATTCAAGGTAAGTTTTTTTTTTAAATTTTATTTCTGTATTCTGTTTGGATGAGTCTGTTTGCTTACGTCCAAGAAACCAGTTGATTGGATATTTGGCTTTCACGGCTGAGCTTCTTCTGTCCTTAATGAAAAGTCACCTCGAGTGTCTTTGATGATGGAAATATTATCACATTCGACGAGGGACTCGAGCTTAAGGAGAGAGAGAGAGAGAGAGAGAGAGAGAGAGAGAGAGAGAGAGAGAGAGAGAGATTATCACTTTTAAGCTACTTAAGTCTTAAAATTAACATTAAATAGGAAAGGAGTAATATCTATAGTTGGTGTAAAAACAAAGAGTCAAGAACATTTAGCCCCATGAACAATAATGTCAAAAAAAAAAAAGAAAAAAAAAAAAGATCTAACTGACTGCAATAATCAATGATTATGTTAGTTGTTATGAAATTATGTTGTATGTTCATTCTATAAAGACTAAAGAGAAAGATTGATGAAAAGCTGAGAGATGATAAAACAGGATTTCGAAAAGGTAAAGATTGTATAGACCAAATTTTCAATTAAAGACTTGTACAGCAATGTGTAAAATACACTTTTGATGGCCCTGGCCTTAAAAGCTAAAAGAGATTGCGGTGTCTGGATATATATATATATATATATATATATATATATATATATATATATATATATATATATATATATATATATATATATATAATATATTCTAACCACTGAAACCGAATTACGTAACTACAGAATCCTGTTTCAAGATGATTAAGTAACACCGCCTTGTTTATGTACAGCGTAAAATGAGATGAAGTCATTTTAGACTATAAAATAATTTTTTTTACTATTATCTTTCATCTTTACATTGTTTCCTTTTAGTGCAGAAGTCATGTTACTCAAACGCACTTATTATACACCGAAAAATATCATACAAAAAATCTGGTTTAAAGAAATATTTAGTTTCTATGATAGAAGTTAATTTTTCTTATTTTGGTACCAATGTATCATAAATAAAAATGAAATTATTATAAAGAAACGAAAAACATTACAGGATTAAAACCAAAAATCTGAAACTTAAACTTCATTTTGAGACAAAATAGTTCTGTTTTATCTTATTTAAGGCCGAAGATCCCTATCACAAGAATCATCTTTAACAAACCCCAAAATAATGTTTTATTAACACTAGTACAGTTTCATATATATATATATATATATATATATATATATATATATATATATATATATATATATATATATACATATATATATCAGAATGCGTCGTCTATGTCAAGAATTAGAAAAGGTTAGAACCCCTGGATTATATGCTCTCATTTCATCTAGGCTTCGATCCACATGTGCACATTCTAACAAATAGCCCAAACAAAGTCTCTTTTCATTGTAGGAACTTTCAAATTTCTACTTAATTATGAAAAAAAAGGATAAACCTTCTCAAAATGAAAGCAAAGTTCAGGAGAAAATGCAGAGATGATGTTTGTGACAGGTGCACAGAAAGTATTACAGAACATTTTGGAACATGAAGAGAACGAGATATGAGTGAATAAGTTGTATAATTGCAGAAGACGGCCATGAAACAAAGAAATGGTTGAAGAAGCATAAATATTTGCCATAACCAATTTCAACTCAACAAAATTCAGCGTAAATGGGAATAGTGTAATTTTAAACTTTCATCAAGAAAGACAGTTATTTATGGTAAAAACAAAAAATGAACAAGAAAGTCTTGGAAAAGGGCCTAAGACCGCTTTAAGTGTTTTAGGCTTTGTTTGATACGTAACGTAGCTCTTATTAATAATGATAATAGTTGATACCAAGAATAAAAAGAACTAATATAGCCATCAAAATAATTTTATAATATATCGATATCTTAAAAATCTATGCTATTTTTCTAATGATAAAATTTTAATCATATTCCAAAACTATTCTGAATTATACATTCATCAAAATAATATGTATTTATTAGGCGATTTAATTATTTCTAAATCAGATGACTTTGTATAAGCCTTTTCGTCCCTGAAATCGAAGAGATAATTTGCTTCTGTGGAAGTTGCTCGGAGTAAGAGGAGTAGAAACAAGAAAGGAGAGGAGGAAATCCTAAGTGTTTCTAATATTTATATACAACTTAAATACGCTAATTAAAGAATAAAATTCAGTTAGATCAAAGCCACAGAATGAAAGATTAGAAAATGGCTTAATAAGCGAGTTTAAGCGTTTCAATGTAGACCTAACTTACATTGCAGTTTCTGCATCTATATGTTTTAAGCGTTGCATTGTAGGCCTATCTTACATTGCAGCTTCAGCATCTATATGTTTAAAACGTTGAATTGTAGGCCTATATGACATCACAGCTTCTGCATCTATAGAGCTTTGCTTTGTAGGCCTACCTGACATTACAGTCCGCAGAAACTTTGTTGCTTTTGTGCAGTATTCTAAAATCCAGCATTTATATTCCTTCTGTGTTTCTTTGGTAGCAGCAAAAATTATCAATTCATGTGTACAAACGATTACCCAATTTCCCTTGAATCTAGACTCACAGCTTCGAATTCTGAGGACTTTTTTTCAATTAAGAGAATCTATTTTAGTGAAGTTGCTTTTCACAAATAAAAACGACAAGTTTTAATGTCTTCATATTTTGAAGAGTTTGAATTAAAATTCGTTATATATATACATATACATATATATATATATATATATATATATATATATATATATATATATATATATATATATATATGTATATATACATGTATATATGTAATCTGTAAAGGAAACGTTTCCAAAGAATAATATCAAACACGGTCTAAAAATATTGTTTAGACTTTAGACATACTGTAGTTACGAACAAACAACAGTTGCGGTGAAATCTTGGAAATTATTTGTGACCGTTCGATGGATATTCTAAGCTGAATATTCAAATTAAGGAATGGAAATATTTATAGGCCTAAAAAATGGAGTAAAGAAGTTGAAGGTGCAAAGTCTTTTATCTTTAAAGCACATCTCAGTGACACAATGTTCAGACTAAATTCCCGACCACTGAAAGGTTGACGTGATATTGTTCTTGTAGATAAACATTTTTCAATCGTTTTATACTTATTGCGACACACCAGGGAACTCGCTGCCTCCTAATAAGCTATTGCTGAGCCATAATTGAAAACCAGGATACTAAGAGCTATACTCTCATTACAAAGCATCGACTATAGATGGGTTTAGCTATTCAAGTCACTGTCTGCTTCTTTCAACCTCATTAATCCCATTGTATAGCAGGGTCAGCCGCTCGAGTCAGCTCTCTCCATCTATTTATATTATCTTCATCTTATGTACAGTACATTAACATGAAATCTTTAATCAATGATTTTATAAATAAACTATTTCATTTCAAATCAAATTTGATTACAATAAAAATTGTTATTCAGTCTTGGCCTTAAATAGTCATAGGAGAGATTCATATTGTGTTGACTCGAAAATTAGGCAAAGGAAAAATGAGCTTTAACTAGAGAGGGATCCAATGTAGTACTATCTTGCCATCACACTAACCAATAACTAACTCTCTCGCAGTTGTATCTCATCGGGTGCCTACCGTTGGCCATCATAATACTGATTTATTTGATTAATAAAAAATATATCTAAAATTCACAATTAGCTGTAATGATAATTATTATTGAAGGCAACTAAATTGGTAATTATTATACTTTATAAGGAATTATGAATTTATCAACAAATCTATAAACTTTGCATAGAATGTTTGAGTCTTCTTAAATGGAGAATATTTTCAGACGAGTAATGGCAGTGATGTCTGTATCGTCCTGGATAACCTAAAGTAAAGAGACTCGGGTTTTCCGAGAGTCCTGGTTCGGGTCAAGCCCTAAGAAATCGACTCCGTTGAGGATCCTTCCTCTTGGGTGTTTTCCGATCCAGGACTACCTCTCGGTTTGGGGTTCCGAGACAGGCAGGATAGAAAGAGAGTATCCTGTCACTGACGTCCCCCGGTTATCCAGCAAAACAGCAACAGGCTTTCTTTGGTTTGGTGTTGAATTCTCTCTCTCTCTCTCTCTCTCTCTCTCTCTCTCTCTCTCTCTCTCTCTCTCTCTCTTTCCTTTCCATCAATAACTTTTTCTTATCCTTTTCTTTCTTCTCTTCCTCTACAAATACATGGGTGAGGGGTAGTGGGTTCTTGTGATATTTTTTTTTACTTTTTCTTTTTTACATCGGACAAGCGTTTTTCATAAGTTGCCACTCAGTATTAACACTTATATTTCACTTTGAAAACATGTGTATGTATGAGAAAACGTTGATCCATTCTTAGGAAAAATTATATCATTAAAAAATATTGGATCGTTATAAATACAGAACAAAAATTAAATATGGTAATGTAGCAAGAATCCCTCTGAACACCGTGACTCCTTAAGACTATTCCTGGCACTGTCTGTGTAGATAAAGTCTGTGTGAGGAAGAGGAAAATAATTTAAGCTTAGTCCTGTTGTCTAATGATAACAATTTATGCATTTGGGTTATGAATTCAAAGTTATTATTTGATTTAGCTTATGGCATTTTGTGTATAAAGTTAAAGTTAGTTAGGATCGTGGTTTCTGAACTTGCAATAAATTATTACAAGCCAAAGCTTAGATTATAGTCAACGTTGCCTATACAGGTCTAATCTCTCAAGGGGTTTATTCAGGGAGAAGAAAAAATGATAAATAAATGAGTAAAAAAGCAAGATGGTGTGTTACCTTCGCTATTACAAATGTAATTAATTCTACCTTTATTATTTAATTTTACTTTACGAAAGGAAGTCTGTAATCGGGTCACATATTCAGCCACACCTATAATATGCTGATTCTACAATAGCAACGTATCTCGAATAACAACAACAACAACAACAATAATAATAATAATAATAATAATAATATGGCTCTGTAGTCTTGGCTTTATATCATACTAGGGCATGGCTATATGTCAGGTAGCAACAATAGTTAACCCCTTGATCGAAGGAGAATTGTTTGGTAATCTCAATGTTGTCAGATGTATGAGGAGAGAGGAAAATGAGGAAAGAATAGGCCAGACTATTCGGTATATGTGTAAGCAAAGGAAAAATGAGCGGTAACCAGAGTAGTACTGTCTGGCCAGTCAAAAGACCCATTGACACTCTAACAGTAGTATCTCAACGGGTGGTTGGTGTCCTGGTCAACCTACTACCTAACGATGTGATTGCTTGCAGCTGAAGAAGAATATACTATTAATAGTATAATAGATTATGGTGATTGAACATTACACATCACACCCTAATTACTGAGATTACATTCTATACCAAAGAAATATCAAGTATGAACTTTTATCAACGTAATTGACATCGTTCAGGGATTTCATGCAATCACTGATCCACATATTCATTGATTACATGAAATCACTGAAATCTTTAGTGATTACATGTATTCATTAACGGTCACAGTGATTACACGTATTCACTGAAAAGTTTAGTGAATTCATGAAATCACTGATTACATACTTTCTCTGCATCATATATATATATATATATATATATATATATATATATATATATATATATATATATATATATATATATATATATATATCAGAATTCGTCGAATATGTCCCGAAAGAGAAAAAGTTAGAGCCACTAGATTATATGCTTTCATTTCTTCTAGGCTTCCATCCACATGCGCACATTCTAACAAATAGCCCAACCAAAGTTTCTTTCCAACAAAGGAACTTTCAAATTTCTATTCAATTATAAGAGCAAGGATGAACTTGCTCAAGATAAAAGCAAAGTTCAGGAGAAAATGCAGAGATGATGTTTGTGACCTGTGCAAAGAAAGTAATACATAACATTTTGGAACATGAAAAGAACGAGTTACAAGAGTGGATACGTTGTATAATTGCAGAAGACGGCCATGAATCAAGGATATGGACGGAAAAGCATAAAATGTTGCCATAACTATTTTCATCTCAACCGATTTCAACGTAAAATGGAATAATATAATTACACTTGCACTTAAACTTTCATTAAGGAAGACAGTTGTTTATGGTAAAACCTAATCAAGAAAGTCTTAGTAAAAGGCCTCAATCGACTAGAACTCTCTTAGGATATGAATACTACGTAACTTTCATATATAATGATAATGGTTGACACCAAAAATAAAAGATAGTAGACCCACATAGTAGACCCAAAGATAAATAACATATTCGCAACTGCACGTAAAGTCCTCATCAAAATAGTTTTATAATATATCGATATCTCAAATATCTATGTGATTTTCTAATGATAAAATCCTAATTATATTCCAAAACTAATGTCAATTATGCATTTATCAAAATAATATATATTTATTAGAAGATTTAATTATTTCGATAAAGGATGAGTTTGTAAAAGCATTTTTGTCGCTGAAATCGAAGAGATAACTTGCTTTTGTGCAAATTGCTCGGAGTCAGCTAGAAAGGCAAGGAGGAAATCCAGTTTCAAATATTTATAGACAAGTTAAAAACGCTAATTTAAGAATCAAATCAGTTAAATCAAAGCCATAGATGAAGAAATAAGGATAAGTGCCAAACTAGGAAGAAATGGCTTAGTAAGCGAGTTTGCACAACACCCAGTTACCGCCAGCTGCCTAAGGTATTAACTTGCTTTCTTCTCGCTCCGTTGAAGACAATTCTTCAAGTGCGGCGATATCAAAGAATAAAAGCATCATCATGGTTTCATTTCAAATGGTTTATATGTTTTAAGCCTTACATTGCAGACCTATCTTACATTGCAGCTTCTGCATCTATATGTTTTAAGCGTTGCATTGTAGGCCTATATGACATTACAACTTCTGCATCTATAGAGCATTGCATTGTAGGCCTATCTTACATTGCAGTTTCTGCATCTATATTTTTAAGCTTTGGATTGCAGGCCTATCTTACATTGCAGCTTATGCATCGATATCTTTTGATCATTACATTGTAGGCCTATCTTACATTGCAGCTTCTACATCTATAGGTTTTACGGGTTGCATTGTAGGCCTATCTTACATTACCGCTTCTGCATCTATATGTTTTAAGCGTTGCATTGTAGGCCTATCTTATATTGTGGCTTCTGCATATATAGCTTTTAAGCGGTACATTGTAGGCCTATCTTACATTGCAGCTTCTGCATCTATATGTTTTAAGCGTTGCGTGGTAGGCGTATATGACATTACAGTTTGTGTATCTATAGAGCATTGCATTGTAGGTCTACCTGACCTTACAGTCAGCAGGAACATTGTTGCTTTTGTGCAGGATTCTAAAACTCAGCAATTATATTCCTTCTGCGTTTCTTCAGTAGAACTTCTTCTTCTTCTTCTTCTTCTTCTTCTGCTTCTTCTTCTTCTTCTTAGTCAGCATCTTTTTGTGTAACAGAGCGTCTCATATTCTAGCGATTTCATATAACCACGGGAATTTTCAGTGAGATCAGATAAGTAGTAGGGTGGCTAGGGCACCAACCACCCGTTGAGATACTACCACTGGAGATTTTGTGGGTCCTTTGACTGGACAGACAGCCCTACATTGGATCTATATCTCAGGTTATAACTTATTTTTTCTTTGCCTACACATACACCGAATAGTCTAGATTATTCTTTCCACATTCCTCTCTGTCCTCATACACCTGACAACACTGAGAATGTAATTCTTCACCTAGAGTTTTAATACCGTACTATAATTGTTCAGTGGCTACTTTCTTCTTGGTAAGGGTAGAAGACACTCTTTAGCTTTGGTAAGAAGATTTTCTATGAGAGAGAAACTCTAAAATCAGACCATTGTTCTCTAGTCTTGGATGGTGCCATAACCTCTATACCATGGTCTTCCACTGTCTTTGGTTAGAGCTCTCGTGCTTGAGGGGACACTCGAGGAATCTTTTCTACATTTTTTTCTCATTCTCTTGCTTTTTTTTTTAAGTTTTTATAGTTTATATATGAAAGATCTATTTTAATGTCGTTACTGTTCTTAAAATATTTTATATTGTTCATTACTTCTCTTTTAGTTTATTTATTTCCTTATTCCGTTTCCTTACTTAGCTTTTGTCCTTGTTGGACCCCTTGCGCTTATAGCATCCTACTTTTCCAACTAGGATTGTAGCTTAGCAAGTAATAACAACAACAACAACAACAACAACAATAATAATAATAATAATAATAATAATAACATAATATTATTGATAATAACAATAATAATAAGTGTGTAATATTTGTTTTTCAAAATTAAAACCTTTTAATTTTTTAAATGGTTTTGTAATGTCAGGATATAAAAATAGGTGTCTTATTTTATTTATATATCATCATAAAATGATAAGAATCCTTAATGCGTATAATGTATAATAGATATTGACATTTAAAAAAGCATATTTAATATTATATTCTAGAATTAGCTCCCATTAAATTATTCACATATTATGTTTTATAATTTATTACTAAGAGCATGGTAACTTGCGCCGCTAAATAGGCAATCATGATAACCACGAGAGTTGGCTGTTTTCCATGTAGTTCAAGTTTGCTGAGAACTTAAATAGCCAAATATAATAACCACTTGAGTCTGCTATTTTCCGTGTGCTGTGAGTTTAAACTAAGAAAATATATACACAATCGTACTAAATTACAGTCAAGTATTTTTCCCTGTGAGCCAAGTTTGCTGAGTAGCTAAATAGCCAGTCGCAATAGAACCCAGAGTCTATTGTCTTTCCTCTATTTCTAGTTTGCTGAGTAGCTAGGTAGCTTAAAGTGTCGCATAGGTTGATCTCACAGACATGAATTGGAATTCTTGCAAATGGACAATGGTTTATCAAGACCATTGAACCAAATTTGTGGTTTTCCATGCATTGACATCAAAGCGACCAGCCGAAGTACCATACCAGATACTAAAAGTTCCAAAGCTCCATCCACCATGTACAGCAATAAGTATAGTGTATTAAAAGCTGAAATTATTACCGAGCTAAAATCCTGTGTCAAAATCTAGTTATTGTCCATGGAAAACCACGCCACCCAAAAAGTGAGGGATCCTTAGAATATGACAATGGCGACATCAAGGATTTGATTCTTCCCTAAAAAGGAGATAACGACTTTAGATTCGTGCAGTTCCAGAAAAACTCAAACTTGAATCCTGGTAGTAATCGGGAACCCCGAACCACCATATTGGGTTGTGTTGTCAAATTTAGATTAAATTAATCAACCATTATTATTATTATTATTATTATTATTATTATTATTATTATTATTATTATTATTATTACTCTCTAAGCTACAACATATATACTATCGAGCTATCACACATCTCAAAAAAACAAAAAGTGGGCTTTTAACTATATGCAGAGGATACTCAGTTCTACCTTTCAATTTCAACAACACAAGATACAAAGAATAAAATTGATGAGATAATGAATGAAATAAAAATATGGATGCAGAGGAAAAAGCTTAAATTAAATGATGATAATACAGAATGTATGTTTTTTGGCACAAAGGTGGCTTTGAAGAATTACCAGTTATTTCAAAGTATAAAAATTGGTGACGCTGATTACAGTGCAGTAGTTAACCCCTTGGGTGAAAAAGAATTGTTTGGTAATCTCAGTGTTATCAGGTGTATGAGGACAGGCTAATATGTAAAGAATAGGCCAGACTATTCAGTGTATGTGTAGGCAAAGGGAAAATAAAACTCTCTGGCCAGTCAAAGGATCCCATAACTCTCTAGCGGTAGTATCCTTATTCAAGTCTGAGGTTTCCCCATTTTCATCCCGCTGGTCACTGCGGTTTCGTGGTGAAAGATTTTAGGCTGATGGCTCACAGCAAATCAACCTAGTATGGGTGGTCCTAACCAATACAGATATACTAATCATGGCCATATGCAAACCATTCCACCAGGTTAAGGTGTTTCCATTAGAAAGGGATATATATATATATATATATATATATATATATATATATATATATATATATATATATACACCTAGAACAGATACCTTATTGATATTCCTAGCATTACTCTCGATTTGCTAAATCTATTCAGAATGTCAGAGAAAGCAAAGTTACCCGTGAAAGGAAAACACAATAATAATATCAAAGACGACATATAGTATATTCCAAAGCTTCAGGAGATACGACCTAATAAGAAAATAAAAAAGTATCAAAATATCACATATATTCCCTCGATTGCAGAATGTAAAAGGGAAAAACCTTATTCTGTCATTTCTACCGCTATATAATTTGCTCATTGGGTATACACACAACCCTTGTTTATTGTTACAGTCATAGTTGTTGTTGGTGTTGTTGATAGACTTTGGTTTTCCCCGACCTCAAACAATTTATTTGTGCCAAACTTTTCCAGGTTTATCCAGAAGCCGAAGAGGGGGCGGGACGAGTCTGTCTGGAAGTTTGCTTATTCAATATTTCAACCTCGACGAAGATTTCAAATTTGGTCATTTACTGAGCCAGTGTTTTAGACTCTTCATTTTTCCATCAGCGTTTTACAACAGAAATAGGTGAGGGAAATGTGGAAATATTTCTGAACTGAAGAGATTATTTTCTCTTATGAACTGATTCATTCTAAATAATAATTAAAAATTAATTACGAATCTCGAGATATAATCCCGTGAAATTTAATTTTTTGGATTCAAGTATTTTCCAATTTTTACATAATTTCGATGTCAGGGTCCAATATATCTGTGCTAGAGAGAGAGAGAGAGAGAGAGAGAGAGAGAGAGAGAGAGAGAGAGAGAGAGAGAGAGAGAGAGAGAGAGATCTTTTCTAAGCTACATACGTCCTAAAAAACATTAAATACGAAAGGAGAAATATCTTCAGTCAGTGTCAAAACAAGCATGATGAATAGTGAACCGAGTCGGGCAAACAATAAACGATAACAATAAATAACTGTTGGCATGACGTAAGAAAACATAAAACAGACACACGGCCTAATGTACAGTAAACTAAAAATAGTATATTGTAAAGTTGGAGCAAATGGAGAATCTCAAAGGAAGTATTACTGTACTTAACAAGAAGCATCAGCCGTCAAGTCATAGAAGATCCATTGATACTCGCAAATCATTGCCTGAAATGCGAAAAATAAGACGTGTGCATATGAATAATCCATGATTACATATCAAAAAGATAAATTCATTATTCAGGTGGAAATTTATGTCAGATATCTTGCAAATGTGAGCGATCGTCATCTAAGAAGTAAAATGGGATTGACTAATTTAATAATAATAATAATAATAATAATAATTATTATTATTATTATTATTATTATTATTATTATTGTTGTTGCTTGCTAATTTAAAACCCTAGTTGGAAAAGCAGGATACTATAAGCCCAAAGAGCTTCAACAGGGAAAATAGTCCAGTGAGGAAAAGAAACAGGGAAGTAAACAATTAAAATAAAACATTTTAAGAACAATAACAACATTTAAACAAATCTTCCATATGTAAACTATGAAAACTTCAAAAACACAACAGGAAAACAAATACGATATAACAGTGCCCTAATGTACCCTCAAGCAACAAGAAAAAAAAAAAAAAATTGAAATTACTCATTTTAAAAATGGAATGATTACTGATTTAGATTAATTATGTGAATTTTTTTTCTAAAATATACAAATGTATAAACGTGAAAGAAAGTTTTAGACGCATGCCTAATATTTCCGGTGCTATCATTTTTCCTTGCCATGTGACATACTTCTTTGGAGATTTAGATAATTGACTTTCAATTACTCAAGCGATCACAACTATAACATTTACAATCATACACGGATCGCTCATGAATACTAAATGAAATACCTGTCCAAATACAATATAAACATCAGACAAAATCTGCCATGAAACTTACAATACTCCGAGAGCGTCGATAGTCTTTGTTTTCTAGTCCTGAGGTTCAGAAACATGACAGCCTTAATCCTAGCAAAAGACCAACAAATGACTTGTTGCGGCCCTGTTATTATGCCGTCACTTGTCCGAGAGCTGTCTGGACCTCCTGGCCAGAGACTGACAGGCAGGTAGAATACGTTACGAAAGCTTTGGGAAGGATAACAGATTTATTACGTGGTAGGAAATCCGTATTACGTTCGGATTTGCATACTAATATTGGTACACAATTACTTATAGAATAAAAATGTTCCCACTGTTAGTGATTTTGTTCTCGTATTCTTAAAGTTACCTGATAGACGTTATTGAACATTCATTTTTCTTCAGATTATTGTTCTTCCCTCCAACCCAAAATTCACCCAGTATCTTTCTTACTAATTGGACATACATATACAATCCTTACTTGATTCTCATATAATCTAGTCTACAATTGAAATAAAATATCTGGAAATGAGTCTCGTCAATGATATGTTAAAAGTCATTAGAACAGTGGCTTAACTTCCTCGAAAGCATTTAACATGGAATTAAATCATATGAAAGATTTTATTTTATAACGATAAATTACACATCAGTTGGAGAAATGTTATTTAAAAGCAAAATATTAAGGTGAATTTGACGTCTACGGAGGCCAAGGTTGTAGCTAAGAAAAAATTGTTGAATTAATTCCTCTTTCCTATTTGTCTGTCTTGTTATAAAGGCTTTGGTTTCTGCTTTTGTGTCCTATCAAAAAAAGGTTTATTATGGTTGTTTTTGTATTTCAAAATACATATATGTTATTTAAATATATATACATTTATTGTAATAATCACTCTCTCTCTCTCTCTCTCTCTCTCTCTCTCTCTCTCTCTCTCTCTCTCTCTCTCTCTCTCTCTCTCTCTTTATATATATATATATATATATATATATATATATATATATATATATATATATATATATATATATATATATATATATATATATATATATATATATATATGCTTAGATTTATTTGAATAAAAGACTATAAAGAGACGCGGGTGGACGGACATGTAAGAGACCATTGTCCTGCAATGGAATGGCAACAGCAGTTGAGAATAAATTTGTTCCCTAATTCTGGTATGGTGATATTTAAGATGTGAGATATATTTATAAGCATAGAGATTTTTTAAGATTTAGCGTCAGTAAAATTATGGAATAAGGCATTTCGGGATAGTTCGATACACCACTCATTCATTGCTATTCTGCTTTGCATGTCATATCCCTGAGTATGAATTATTAACAAGTACAGGGACATTGCCACTGAACATAATATAATGTGGAATTCGACTTTACATATCTATGAACTTCCTGTAAATAGTACAGCAATATCATCGCAGCCAATCCGTAAAATATTAGAAATAACTTACATCCCTTTCTGGAAGGACTTGTTGACATGTAAGGTTTCTAATCAAATTGAATATTTAGCCGATCACTGTTAATAAAATGATAAAAGCATTTTGTAATATCATACCTTACATTACTTGCACATTGCCGTAACGAGATCGCTTTTACAATTATTCTCCTCCTAAAATAGTGGTGTTAAGCAAAGCGTTCCTGTCTGACACCCTTAAATAGCTGATGGGTTGTTCTTATCAGTTTCCATTACCTAAGGTGCTATTGTTCACCCGCGCAGCCTCTTCTAATGATATGCCATTTAAGTCCAGCAGCCCCTTCTGAAAGGCAAAGGGGATGTACCTTTCGCAAACGTGGATAGGATGAAGAGGGGCCATTATGCTAATTCCTTGAAATGAAATGAAAGACTTGCAGATTTTAAGGTTGGAGAGAACGCTTCCGGTTCTTTATTTTTCATTCGCGTGTATGGACGTTTAAGATTGATTAATTTTACATAGACAGCTTCTAAAACCCGATATATTGACGAAAAGGAGTGATTTTACGGTCACCAACCCGTAAAAGACAATAACAAAGTAGGGTAAAAATTACGGTCGCCTATATTTTACTAAAATACGGCTTATAACAGTATATTTTTTACGGAAAATTTCCGATTAAAATTATGGTTTTTATTTTAATAGTGTACTTTCGTTAAAAAAATCTCATGATTTTTCCTAAGGAAAGTGTTTCCGCTTTTATTCCTACTTTAAGAGACATTCTTTGCATTAATTTTATCAATATAAACATATTTCCCTAGATGAGTCAAATTACACAATAAGCATTAAGTGGGATGTTTAATCTGAAAATTGTAAAGGTAATTGAAATGCTTAATCACTACTTAGTAACTGAGCTCAGATTTAATTTCTTGTGCTCAATTAACATAATCAAAGTCTTTTCACCCTATAACTGATAGAAGATATTGAGAGAACTCTTATTTAATGAAATAAAAGTTTCACGAGAAATCGAATGTAATTTGAAAATAAATACGAAATTAAATCGCTATTGAAAACTGTGAAAAGGTTTCGTTTTCAAGTTTTATATTTTTTCCTTACCTCAGCAGAATCATTTTAAAGAATTATATCGTGAGGGAAAAAGTGTATTTGATATTAGCTTATCAATAAAGATATAGAACATGCAGCCTCAAGACCTGTCGCTCAGAGAGATTATGCTTCGCTGAAAAGGAATACAATTTAACCATAAAAGAAACCCTTTCTGGTACGACCTTAGAAGCATAAATGGTAGGCTTTCGGAAAATCTAGTCTTTCATGGAGACTTAATAGTTCCTCCTTTACTTGCACGTACACGCACACGCACACGCACAGATTCAACCTTTCCCACAACCTGCCCCTTTCCTAACTACAACCGGCTGGTTCAGCAACTTCTATGAGTGTGAGGTTTTCGAGTGTTCCTCTAGGGGAACCAACCCTCACCAGGGTATGACTACTTCCTCTCCCCAATGAACATAGCATAACAGGATATATATATATATATATATATATATATCCCAACACTTGCTCTGTATTATAAGGGAAGAAGTGTGGATACAGTATGTATGTATATATATATATATATATATATATATATATATATATATATATATATATATATACTTTTTCACCGCTCCAAATGGAATAGATTCGAAATCAATGCAATTCACAAACGTAAACTTCTGAGTGAGTGAGTGAGGTTCACAAATTAGCATGCTTTGAACAAGAGATGACCTTCCTAAAGAATCAACGTTAATCCCGTTGCAAAAATGGAATCGTAATCTTTGTCGAAGCGGCGAGGGCTCGTGAGATCGATCATGAAATTCTGTGAAGCCTTGTGAAAAAGTAATGCATAGATTTCAAATTCATCTTTAGTTTTATTCTTATTTCAAAGAATTTGAAGTTTTCATTTGTTAATATATACAGTATGGTATATGTATGTATGTATATTTCTTTATGCACTATATAAAACATAAAATCCATTTACATTTCTCGTTTCGGAAAAAAAAAAAATCCTCATGAAGTTCGAATATCACAACCGTTACCACCGAAATGGTTTCTTCTTCTTCGACAAACTTATTTACAAACGAATGCCACTTTTATTTCCCACTTTCGATCGACATTATTGGTCTCTCTCCAAAGGTTCAACTAACCCATAAAGTCAGAAGAAAAGGCTCCCACAGAAACTGCGGGAATAACAAGATTTCTTCTCCTACTTATCTGATGTCAAAGTCCGTTTAAGAGTTTTTTTTTTCTTTTCAGGGTGAATATACGAAAACTTCCTGACACGAGCATTCATATAACATCTATAATAATGTTGGAAAAATGGTTGCCGCAAATGCACGCATATACAAACACACACACACACAAACACACACACACACACACACGCATATATATATATATATATATATATATATATATGTATATATATATATATGTATATATATATATATACATACGTATATATATATATATATATATATATATATATATATATATACAGTATATGTATATATATATATATATATATATATATATATATATATATATATATATATATATATATATATATATATATACATATATATACATATATACAAATGTGTATGTATGTATGTATATATGTATGTATGTATACAATGTTATTTTCCTTTATAACGTTCGTCATCTTGCATCAACCTCTTGCAAACCTTTATACCTTTTTGTCATATCCAGTTACCATTCTCTCTTTCTTCCTAATAACGAAGCCCTAATATATCGTTAGTTAAGCCTGACTTTATTATTCATATATACTCCGAGTGATTTTCATCTATCTTGGCAGTGGATGTTATTTTTGCAATGTTAATTGATATAATTTTGTTGCTATGTGTTAATTTTGCTTCTTATTCACATATAAATCCCTAATTTATTTATCACAATAACCTTACTTATGTATGGATGCTTTAGGCATTATGAATACAGTTGCAGTAACAATCAAGCTACTGCATAAAACTCGGTGTAATGCTATGGAAGTGTACTCAAATTCATAACATTTGCTGTATCGTATCAAAATGTGAACAGATAGTTCGTTCTGCAAAATGCAAAAACGGAAATTTGTTTGACTAAAATTGCTCTCGTTTGCGTTGACCAGTTTTTATAAACTGCATCAAAGAGATAAAACAAATATATTTTCTTCGAGTCTATCATTATAGTGAAACATTTATTGATAATTAAAGAGAACACAAGTAGACATGATTTTAAAACTAAAAGGGGAAACAAAAATACGATAATTATTAGTTACTCAAAATTCATAGAAGAAAGGTCAGACTCTTGACATTTTAGTGTATATCAAGAGAAAAAAAAACATTAAACAAAAACAAATTTTAGATTGGCCTGAAAATTTAAACAAACAAACAAAAGCAATTATAACTAAATGAAGGAATTCAGAACAAAAACTGCAATTTTGTAGGACGAGTTTTAATGTGTTGGGGAAACGAGTTGTTTATCACTTCATTAAAACTTCTATTATAAACGGGAAAAGGTAAATACTACCCACAATAGTGAGAAGAATATTAAATTTAAATGTAATTAAGGGAAAGTTCCCCTTTTCCCGAATTGATAATCAATATCTTTTATTGACAAAGGGAAGAATAGACTGAAATGCAGCTAAATGTACAAGCTAACGTATATACCATTTAATAACTATGTAAAAGATACGAACAAAAATTAAATTGAAAACGCAACATGTAGCTGAGAAAAATATGATACAAAGTGACCTAAGCCATCTCTACTCTCAGGATATTAAAACCAACTGGAATGACATTCCACAGTTATTACAAGACCAAATCCGGCTGAATGAATTGTGATGAATTGTTACAACTGAAACAAAATTCTTACAATTCTTGGTCAAAAGTAAATCATTTCATTTCAACAGTAAATAAAGTTTTAACTGGTTACTCAGCTACCAATGTAGGGTGTTGAGAGAGAGAGAGAGAGAGAGAGAGAGAGAGAGAGAGAGAGAGAGAGAGAGAGAGAGAGAGAGAGAGAGAGAGAGAGAGAGAGGGGGGGGGTACTCCACTCCGATTCTCAGAGTTCAGAATTTTGACCACATCTAGTATAAAGGTGCGATTAGACTGGAGATTAAACTCTCCCGAGAGACGGCTACTCTCGCGCGACTTTCTCTACAGCGTGTTTATACTACCAGCAAGTTTTTCTCTCCGAGAGCTGTGAGTGAGTGTCGCGAGAGAAAGTGTCCGGAAGTCGGGTAAGATTTCTCGCGCATCTATTTACACTGGAGCCAGTGCCAGTCAACAACTAGCGAGGGTTGAAAGAACATGTCTCAAAAGTACCGTGTTGCTGCTGCATTAATAATTATGAACGAAGTGAAAAAGAAAAGGAAAAGAAGTTTGTGGGTCCGAAAATGGATAAGCAGAAGGGGAGAAGATGGAGCACATGCAAAATTATTAAGAGAATTGTTTGAGGAAGATACATCGAGCTATAAGAACTTCGTATGTTTGGGGGTTCCTGTTTCCATATTAATACTCTGGTTGATTCCCGTTTCCAGATCAATTCAGAGCTAGGCAGTTCCTGAAGAAATAAAGTGTTTTATAAAACACTGTGTAAACACAAAAAAATTCTGGAGTGAGCGGTAAGTGAGGGAGGGTAGGTTAGGATAAGAAAGCATAACATATAAATACAAAGTAACCAGTGCACGTGCCCGTTAAATCCAAAAATTTAAATTAAATATTTAAATTATAATCATTTATTTAAATTAAATGTATATAATATTTTTATTTTTAATAATAATAACAAATAATCTACTGCACGTTCCCGTTAAATTCAAATATTTAAATTAAATATGTAAATTTTAAGCATGTATTTAACTTAAATATATTTAATATTTTTTCTTTTTCAAATAATAATAACAAATAATCCAGTGCACGTGCTCGTTAAAAATAACGGGTATTGAAGTGTGTGTGTGTGTGTGTGTGTGTGTGTGTGTATGTTTGTGGGTAGTGTTTTTAATTGTTTTTTATTTTTTTTTTACACTAATTATTTCTTCAGCTCTACTCCCATTTTTTTCTTCTTTAATTTTCTAGCTTCAGTACATATTAGACTCCGAATATTTTGACATTTCCTTGTAATTTCTTTTTTGCTGATTCCCAAGTTCTCAGTTATTCCTTTAATTTTACTCATTTTCAGCTCTTTGTTTCTGTACTCAGGCAAATTCACATTCCACAGTTCAGAAAATTTCTCGTATTGCTGAATTAATGCAATTGTTTGGTCTTTATTCCCCTTTTTGGCACATGTTCTCTCGCGAGAGTAAACGAAAAGTTTCAGAGATCTGAATATTCACTGGAGAGAGTGGAGAGCAACAACCTGAGCGTATAGATGGCTGATTAGGCTGATTTCCGACATGTACTTTGCTGTCAGATTCCCATTGTATGGAAACAATTTAGGGTTATCCCGTAATCAATTTTGTGGTTTCTTTGTGTTTAGACTGTAGCGCGCGAGAGAGAAGAGAAACACTCGCGAGAGTAGAGAGAAAATCTCGGAGAGTACTCTACAGCCTGTTTACATTCCATAGACCAGCTGTCTGAGAGCAACTCGCGGAAAAAACTCTCCAATCTAATCGCACCTTAACAATATTCCCATTACTTTACCACTTCTGATTCGCCATTGTTTCTTTTTGCCTCATTATTAAATCATATTCATTATTTTCGGTCAAAGAAACCACAAAATTGATTACGGGATAACCCTAAATTGTTTCCATACAATGGGAGTCTGACAGCAAAGCATATGTCGTAAATCAGCCTAATCAGCCATCTATACGCTCAGACAACGTGCTTATGAAGCATAAATAAGCACTAATTGGAGTTTATCAAAATCTCTGTATAACAATCGAATTCCTAAAGGCTGAGGTCCTTCCAATAATTTATACTTTCCATTTTTTTATTAAATGTCATAACTACGATATTTTATTGTATCAACTTGGAAATTAGGAGACGGAACTGTTGGGATATAAAAACGCAGTTCTGAAATTTATCTTACATCTAATGAAACCTTCTTAGCCTTGGCCATAAAAGCTAAAATAGATCCCGGTGTCTGGATATATATATATATATATATATATATATATATATATATATATATATATATATATATATATATATATATATACATATATATAGACCACTGAAACCGAATTACGTAACTACGGAATCCTGTTTCAAGATGATTAGGTAACACCACCTTGTTTATGTACAGCATACAATAAGATGAAGCCAATTTAGACTATAAAGTAATTTTCGAAATTAACTAATTGGAATAAATGTAAAGGTATTATGAAAACCCGAATGAATAATGCTTGGCAAATACATGGCAATATGATACAATGCGAAAAATACAAATACACTCACCAATCTACCAATATATATATATATATATATATATATATATATATATATATATATATATATATATATATATATATATATATATATATATATGAAGAGAGAGAGGAAGAGAGTAAGATGAACAGTGATACACACACACACACACATATATGTTTAGGGGTATGGCTAACGGTATGTCTGATCATTTTTTGGTGGAAGGAAAATTAGTTGTAGCAAAAGAGTGGGGGAATAGAGTAGGTGGATGTAAAAGGGAGCTAGTGAGGGTTGAATAGTTAATAAAACCGGGGGTAAAAAGTAAATATCAGGAAAGGTTGAAAATGGCATATGACGAGGTGAGAGTAAGAGAAACTGGTAATTTAGAGGAGGAGTGGAAGTTAGCAAAAGAAAATTTTGTTGGGATAGCAAGTGATGTATGTGGCAAGAAGGTTGTTGGAGGCAGCATGAGGAAGGGCAGTGAATGGTGGAATGAAGGAGTGAAGGTAAAAGTGGAAGAGAAAAAGAGGGCTTTCGAAGAATGGCTGCAGAGTAATAGTATAGAGAAGTATGAAAAATATAGAGAGAAAAAGGTGGAAGTAAAGCGCAAGGTACGAGAGGCAAAGAGGGCAGCTGACCTGAGGTGGGGTCAGGGACTGGGTCAGTCATATGAAGAGAATAAGAAGAAGTTTTGGAAAGAAGTGAAGAGAGTAAGGAAGGCCGGCGCAAGAATTGAAGAGACAGTGAAAGATGGAAATGGAAGGTTGTTAAAAGGAGAGGAGGCAAGGAAAAGGTGGGCGGAATATTTTGAAAGTTTGCTGAATGTTGAGGATGATAGGGAGGCAGATATAATTGCTGTTCCAGGTGTTGAGGTGCCAGTGATGGGAGATGAGAATGAGAGAGAGATTACAATAGAGGAAGTGAGGAGAGCACTAGATGAAACGAGAGTAGGAAAAGCATCTGGTATGGATGGTGTGAAAGCTGAGATGTTGAAGGAAGGGGGTGTGACTGTACTTGAATGGTTGGTGAGATTGTTTAATGTGTGTTTTGTGTTGTCAATGGTACCAGTAGATTGGGTCTGTGCATGTATTGTACCACTATATAAGGGTAAGGGAGATCTGCATGAGTGTTGTAATTCAAGAGGTATTAGTTTGTTGAGTGTAGTTGGAAAAGTGTACGGTAGAGTACTGATTAATAGGATCCAGGATAAAACAGAGAATGCAATCTTGGAAGTACAGGGTGGTTTTAGAAGAGGTAGGGGTTGTATGAATCAGATTTTTGCAGTTAGGCAGATATGCGAGAAATATTTAGCAAAAGGTAAGGAGGTGTATGTTGCGTTTATGGATCTGGAGAAAGCATATGATAGAGTTGATAGGGAAGCAATGTGGAATGTGATGAGGTTATATGGAGTTGGTGGAAGGTTGTTGCAAGCAGTGAAAAGTTTCTACAAAGGTAGTAAAGCATGTGTTAGAATAGGAAATGAAGTGAGCGATTGGTTTCCGGTGAGAGTGGGGCTGAGACAGGGATGTGTGATGTCGCCGTGGTTGTTTAACTTGTATGTTGATGGAGTGGTGAGAGAGGTGAATGCTCGAGTGCTTGGACGAGGATTAAAACTGGTAGGCGAGAATGATCATGAATGGGAGGTAAATCAGTTGTTGTTTGCGGATGATACTGTACTGGTAGCAGACACAGAAGAGAAGCTTGACCGACTAGTGACAGAATTTGGAAGGGTGTGTGAGAGAAGGAAGTTGAGAGTTAATGTGGGTAAGAGTAAGGTTATGAGATGTACGAGAAGGGAAGGTGGTGCAAGGTTGAATGTCATGTTGAATGGAGAGTTACTTGAGGAGGTGGATCAGTTTAAGTACTTGGGGTCTGTTGTTGCAGCAAATGGTGGAGTGGAAGCAGATGTACGTCAGAGAGTCAATGAAGGTTGCAAAGTGTTGGGGGCAGTTAAGGGAGTAGTAAAAAATAGAGGGTTGGGCATGAATGTAAAGAGAGTTCTGTATGAGAAAGTGATTGTACCAACTGTGATGTATGGATCGGAGTTGTGGGGAATGAAAGTGATGGAGAGACAGAAATTGAATGTGTTTGAGATGAAGTGTTTAAGGAGTATGGCTGGTGTATCTCGAGTAGATAGGGTTAGGAACGAAGTGGTGAG
>NC_090757.1:72854281-72856781 GCF_036898095.1 Palaemon carinicauda
ATATATATATATATATATATATATATATATATATACGTATGTATATATATATATATATATATATATATATATATATATATATATATATATATATATGCGTGTGTGTGTGTGTGTGTGTGTTTGTGTGTGTGTGTGTCTTCTATGTCTTCCTCAATTGCACAAAAAAGTGGCTTATTAAGAATGTCTTTCAAGATTTTTGGTGATCAATCTATACTGAACAATTGTTTTAATTCTTTCATTCTACCTTGTTTTGAGTATTGTTCTCCTTACTGGTCTTCAGCTGCTGATTCTCATCTAAATTTGTTGGACAGAAACTTACGGTCTATTAAATTTCCTTATTCCTGATGTAGTCATTAATCTTTAGCACCGTCGTTCAATTAGTTCATTAAGCGTGTTGCATAAGATTTTTCCTAACTCTGACCATCTTTACATTCAGATCTTCCTGTCCAATTCCATCCTGTTCGTAATACCAGGCAGGCAGTTAATTCCAATAGCCAGGCCTTCTTCATCGTGAGGCTCAATACTACACAGTATTCTAGAAGTTTTATTCCAGCTGTGACCAAGTTGTGGAATGATCTTCCTAATCGGGTGGTTGAATCGGTAGAACTTAAAAAGTTCAAAGATGTTTTTATGTTGAACAGGCTGACATTGACATAAGTCTTTTTATAGTGTATATGTGACATATATGTTTTGACGTTATTGTTTTTACAAGGATTTATTGTTAATTTGTTCTCATCATATATTTATTTCCTTATTTCCTTTCCTCACTGGGCTATTTTCCCTGTTGGAGCCCTTTTGTTTATAACCTCCTGCTTTTCCATCTAGGGTTTTAGCTTGGCTAGTGATAATAATAACAATAATAATAATAATAATAATAATAATAATAATACGTGTGTATGCATGTGTATATGTATATATATACAGTATATATATATATATATATATATATATATATATATATATATATATGGGTGTGTGTATAAATATTCATATATATATATATATATATATATATATATATATATATATATATATATATATATATATATAAATATGTATATATATAAATATGTATATATATAAATATATATATATATATATATATATATATATATATATATATATAAACATATATATACATTATAGTTTCGGAAGGAGAACCAAGTTTGTGTTTTCCTTTTTCCTTTAGGCGCTATAATACTTAATTATTTTATGCTCATCATGTGTTAGCTTTTGTGATATTTACACACGCACATACACAGACAGACACACACACACACATTCACACACACACACACACCTATATATATGTGTGTGTGTGTGTGTGTGTGTGTGCGCGCGCGTGTGTATAATGAAAAATTTTGCACATTTAGACGTGCTTTTCATATTCATATAAGTATGTATTACACACCCTCAATACTGTATTCTCTCTATACCGCGGGATCAGAGAACCAAGGGGGAATCAACTCGGAGATTATAGCTTCTTATCGGCCGGGGAACCGAACCCTAGGTCTAGGAGAGAAAATTGGTATTACACACACACACACACACACATATATATACATATATATATATAAAATTTCTATATATATATATATATATATATATATATATATATATATATATATATATATACATATACATATATATTATGCCTGTTGTAGAATTGGGGAATCTGTTTGAGGTAGCTCTAGCCTGCTGATTACGGCCCAATATCCGTCACTATCATATTATCTTATTCTTTTTAATGTGGTTGGCCTAGAAAGCAAACTTTTTGCATATGCAGATGGTGCTACTCTCCTGAATTTAGATCTCAATACACTGCACACATAACAACTGATATATCTGTTTCTAGTATACTCTAAGACAAAGGCCTCAGACACGTCATTTCATGTCTGGGTTTTTCTGACTCGATATAATTAGATTATTATATTTTGTAGTCCTCCATATACCTGAAGTGCTGTGTAGAAAGATTTTCACGATTTTTTTTTTTTTTAAATCAAACAAGATATTTTCGTAAACTGGAATAGTGATAAAGGAATGAGACATAAATTGTATAAAAGAAAATATTGAGTGAGATTGCTCATTCATGGAATCATGCTTCACAATGCAAGTTTTTTCTATGGAGATTGTAATATCAAAGAGTAAAGGAAATGGAATATAGTACTCCAAATAACCTATCTTTGAAACCAGCTAATGAATACCTTGTCTTGGCTTCACGCAAATATCAAATAGTTCCAGGTTGGAATGGTCCAGGGATGGTGTTTTCTGCTGCCGCTCGGGAGAGATTTCTTTTCTGGAGAGATAGTGAGAATCTAGGAACTAATATTGACGGTCTAAGACGAGCTTTGAATTGTGTCCACATGTTGTTATTGAAGGAATTCCCAGAATACAAAAAATGAAGAGATAGGGAAATGTCTTAGATATTAGAAATATAAACCTAAATATTCCATCACGCACATCTTCCTGATCAGGTAGTTGAATTGGTGGAATTTCTAAA
>NC_090757.1:72859281-72886781 GCF_036898095.1 Palaemon carinicauda
TATGGTAAACTAATATACTGTTTCTTTTTTTTGGTTCCTCCACTGCATAGAGATTGCACCAGATTGCATCCTTCCACGGACATGCTGGGATCTGTAAATAAGGATATATCCAGTCATTAATAGGTTTATCAGCAACAAATGATGAAGAAGAGTTTGAACATTTCAGGTTTTAAGAAATTGATAGGAATAAAAATGATACGTTATCAAAGATATACAGAGGCAGATGATACAACAGAGAATTGGGATTATTTAGAAGTAGAAGAGAGATGAATTTAGAATATAATAAAAGCTAGTTCAATACCTATCATATTTATATCTTTTATATCTATTTACTGTCGCTCAAGGCTTATAAAAACAAACCTTTTTTTATGTAAAAGCTATTCTGTTACGTAATGTAGTCAGCAAGAAAAAAAATGTTGTCACCAGGAACGAAAAGCGACTCTCTTCGACGCATTTCAATTGGAAGCCATTTATAGAGAGCTTTTATAAACACTTTGCATAAAAAAGAAAATTTTTTTTATTTATTTTTTTTTTTTGCATTAATTCTATTTGTAATTTTGAATATTTACAAACAAGTATTACTTTTGATTTTGATCTAGATAATATATTCATTATTCGACAAAAATTAAAGTATTGTGAGAGCTTTCAAAATAGTTTTAGAACAAAAGTCATTCTTGGGAGATGTGCCATACTGAGGCTTAGAACGAAGTCTCCCATCAGAAGGATTTAATCTTCGCTCCGATTGGATTTCTCTTTTGGAGCTAAACTGAGTGGCTCCGTTTTGCAATGAGAGACAGTCGGTTGATCTGCTTAGATCCATGAGTTATTCATTATCTCATGAGAATGAATATTAAAATCAATACCTTATCGATATCTTATCAAAGATGCCTATAAAGTTATCTGATTATTTCTCATTTCAGGAAAATATATAGTTTCTTTTAATATAAATTACCACAAACGAGGTTTGCTCAGATCATTTTCTGATGTGTCTCACTCACCAATGTCTCTTTGGTCCCTAATAAATGATTTCAAAGGTGCTTGCCCAGACAAGCAAAAAAAAAAAAAAAACTCATTGATATATCTCTTTGCATTCTCGTTAGGTTCTAGGGCGTGTGCCCACACCATATACACATGTCAGTGTTTCCACTTTAGGGGAAAACACCCAATTTTATAGAAATCTGAAGGTATTTAAGGTTAGGTCAATGGGAGTCCTTGAAAATGGGAATATCTCCGAGAATTATAGCATTTTTCGTATAAACTGTACATTCCCTAAAAATTATTCTGTAAATGTGCATTTAAAGTGACATTTTAGTATAATGATATTGATCAAGATAAGAAAAGTATATTTCGTATATTGGAAATATGATTATGAACTCTGTAGTCTGAAATATAAAGCGGACGTGTTAACAAAACTGAAATAAAATAAGCCTCCTTTGATTCCCACTATCATGGATGGATACCAGAGTCTCAATATGCAGATGTAATCCTGTGAATATTCCTTATATTTTGCTTAAGTTTGATGTAATTACAATTTGGCCGGAAAAGCTACGAATTTGGCCAAAAGATCCAGAGTGAACCTGAGAAGGGGAGTCATTCTCATAAAGCATCACAATTTTTGAGCCAGCCACCATAACTATCCTGTGAATAACCCCACATTAATAAACTAGTAACAGATAAGACGGAATTGGACATTATAGACAGATTTTTTAAGGATATGAACAGATTTACAGATGCCAGGTTTAAGATAAGTGCTTCATATTGAATCAAATTCACTCACGCAACTGGCAGCCTAGACCTAGCACCAATTACGTCCATTCACGTCCAGATATACCAAGTCAGCCAGACAGCGCAGCAGTCTTAAGCCTCTTCCCTGCACCTACGTCCTCTGAGTGGGGTTAGTGTTGGTGACTAAAAGCCGCTTGCAACTCCTCGTATTAAAACATTCGATCTAAGTATCATTTCTTGATAATTCTTTAGTATAATATCCTAAATCGTGATATATAACACAACATTTCTTGACAATATATCCACTAATATATTTCAGAGCTTCTTCCTCAATCCCCCCGCCCCCATTTTTCTTTTATTTCTTTGTTTACTCTTTTCCTCGTCAAAAACATCTTTTTATGAAGCAAAATCTAAATATCTGAACATGTGCGTTGTTAGACATATTTCTAATGCTAAGTCTCTTGCTAATGTGTTATATTCTTTTATCTCTGGTTCATGCGATTTTTCAACAGAGGTGATATTATACTTTTCATTTCCATTTTCTTCTCTACCAACATTTTTAACTCAAATTTAAAGTTCACAGGATGCGGAGGGATATGTTGACCACCCATTTGCCTTAAGGGGCCCATACACGTTCAAAAAAAGCGTCAAAATTTTGCATCAAAATTTTGATATCAAAATTGTGATGCAAAATTTGAGTGTGTGTGGGACGTTTTGATGTCAAAAAAAGATTTGAAGCAAAATTTTGATGGATCAAATCCGTTTGATATTTTTTGACGAGTCGTCAAATTTTTGATGTGTGTGGGCTCCTGTCAAAATTTTGATCAAACTTTTTAGTTCGCAGGTGACTGACGAGGAGATAGGATCACCATGTCTGTGAAGAAGGAGACCGAAAAGAAATTTTTGATTGAAGTTTTCGACCCCTTGATTATTCTACCTTTTTTTTTATTCGACTCCTTGCAAATTCAACCCCTTATTTATTTGACCCTTTTACTTATTCGATCGTTTACTTATTCAACCCTTTGATTATTCTACCTCTTTCTTGTACCCGTTGAAATACTAACACTAGAGAGCTATTGGGTCCCTTGACTGTCCAGACAGTACTACATTGGATCCATCTCTCTGGTTACGGTTAATTTTCCTTTAGCCACGAATGAAAAAATGCCGGATTTCTTTGTATTAGTGCACATACACACATATATCTATGAAATATATGCATACAAACACACGCACACACATACACACACACACATATATATATATATATATATATATATATATATATATATATATATACACACATACATATATATATATATATATATATATATATATATATACATACTGAAAAACTTGAAATGTTTAATTTTTCCTTGTTTCCTTTCCTCACTGGACTATTTTCCCTGTTGGGACCCCTGGGCTTGTAGCATATCCTGCTTTTTCTACTAGGGTTGTAGCTTGGCAAGTAATAGTAAATAGTAAATGACCGAAAACAATATATTTTTACCGAGAATTTCCGATTAAAATTATGGTTTTTCTAAGTGTTAACTATTTGTAATTACAGGTTTCATTGTCAACGAAGAACTCTTGTTGTTGTAGTTGTTCTTTGTGTTGTTATTCATATTGTTTTAGGATGGCTACTACTACTACTACTACTACTACTACTACTACTACTACTACTACTATTATTATTATCATTATTATTATTATTATTATTATTATTATTATTATATCGTGGTAGATCATTTAATTGGTTAACATATTATTTCACACATTTCACGTTCAAATGAATCGATTTATATTTATATACCGGTATATATATATATATATATATATATATATATATATATATATATATATATATATATATATATATATAGACCTGCATTTTATTACAGGGATTTGGAATGGTCTGTAATGTGTATACTTATGTCCTTAGTTGCGTGTATAGCGCTTAGTCATTGAGGCTGTCGGCGAATGTTGAGGGATAAGACCTTCAAAAGTTCAAACTACCAGTGAATGTATTTATGTTAATCAGGCTGACACAAGTCTCTTTTTATAGTTAATATATGAAAGATCTATTTTGATGTCCATTTCCGACGTTTACCAGGAGGTTTATCAGAGTCCAAAGCCAACACTAGTGCTATGGCCACTGATGCATCCATGTCGAAGATTTGGACGATACTGAATTTTGATGGGAAAAACGCCTATACGTGTGTGGGCAATTATGCATCAAAATTTTGCATAAAAATTTTGATGCAAAATGTTGACGCTTTTTTTGAACGTGTATGTGCCCCTTATACACACAAAGAAATATTCATGGCAGGATTTTTATTTACTAATTAACACCCCGCCTATCTCTCCCCTAATTGGTTTTGATATTCATATACAAGTGAGAAAGCATTCCTTCAATCAGCTTAGAATACAGTTCACTATGCTTTATCCCTCAACACCTCATCGCTTCCTAGGTAATCTGTACAGCTTCCGTTCAGTAAAAATCACGATTTATTACTGCATATAGGACCATGCAATAAATGACATACTCTTGTTTTGTATGCTTGCACATTACTGAAGTTTTGATTGGAACAAAAATGTAAACTGATTCAAAAGGATATCCAAATCTCTTGGTAATATGAAAATATTATTTGGAGGCTAGTTTAAAAAAAGTTACATTTCTACGACGCTGGACATATATGAGACATTTTGCCTGAAAACAAGATACTCTTATTATTATTATTATTATTATTATTATTATTATTATTATTATTATTATTATTATTATTATTATTATTGTTGTTGTTGTTGTTGTTAGCTACGCTACAAATCCAGTTGGAGAAAGCAGCATGCTATAAGCCCAAAGGCTGCAGTAGGGAAAAATATCCCAGTGAGGAAAGAACATGATAAAATATTGAAATACAGAAAAAGTAATGAATAATTAATATAAAGTATTTTAAGAATAGTAACAACATTGAAATACTTTCCTAGTTAAACCATAAGAGACCCTTATGTCAGCCTATTCAACATAAAAACATTCGCTGCGAGTTTGAACTTCTGAAGTTCCAGCGATTCAACTTCCTGATTAGAGAGATCGTTCCACAATCTATCATAGCTGTAATAAAACTTCTGGAATATTGTATACTATTGAGCCTTATGATGGAGACTGTGAATAATATTAACAACTGCATACCTAGAATTACGAGCAGGATGGTACTGTCTTTGAAGATTTAAAAGCAAAGGATGGTCTGAGTTATGAAAAATCTTTTGCGACAGTCATAATAACTCACTGAACAATGGTACGAGAGATTGATATAAAGATCTGGAATAAGAAATTTAATTTTAACATGTGCATTAATCAATCTATTTTCATAATTTTCTTTAAATGAATATTGAAATTAATACATTATCAATATTTGTCTAAGATAAATATAAAATCTTTTGATTATTTGTTCAATCCAGAAAAATATTATATAATATATTCTTATAAAAAGAACCATAATCGAGATTTTGGTCAGATCATTTACTGGTGTGAATACTGTCAGCATTAAGTGCTCTTTGACCGCTTAATATTTTTGAGAGTGCTGGCTCTGAGAAAGAACAAGCGCTTAACATATTGCAATATAAATCCAAACTCCACATTAATAAGTGGCAGTATTATTCTACTCAACGTTGGTCGTGTAATGTTTTCCCCACTTGGGGAAATTGTAAACTGAGGCCCATAGTTTCTGCTCGGTTTTAAACAATTTTAAACTATCAATATCAAACTCAATGGTGAATCCAATACTCCTGTAGGGATGAGACATGGGTCGGGACACAATAAAATAAATTCTTTGTGTTAATAAGGCAAGATAGGCTGCAAAACATAACCATAAGAGAAGCCTTGGGAGTAGAAAAAGTAATTTCACAAATGGAAAGATGTCAGTTGAGATAGTTCGACCACATACATCAAATGCCGGAATATAATCGGGAAGTTCGGCGAATTTTGGAATGGGATTCTGGAGGTAGAAGACGACGGGGAAGATTGAGATGGAAGGATGGCATAAATAAGACTTGAAAGGTGTCACATGGAATACAATGACTCTATGCATGTAATATGTCAGGACCATTTGAAAAGGAGATGAACTATATTTTTCCCTATTGGAGCCCTTGGGCTTATAGCATCTTGCTTTTCCAACTAGGGTTGTAGCTTGGCTAGTAACAATAATAGTATCAATAATAATTAGGATTCTTTTATTTAACCGACAGCTTATCCTTATTCAAATGTCTGTCTCATGTCCTGGTGAAACACTTAGTCTTTCCTAAGTACGTATATTCGTCAATAATATCTAGAGGCTCATCCTTAACCCTAATCTTATCTCTCTCTCTCTCTCTCTCTCTCTCTCTCTCTCTCTCTCTCTCTCTCTCTCTCTCTCTCTCTCTCTCTCTCTCTCTCTCTCAGTTTTATTCATATTTTTTTTCGGTCCTGCTAATATAGGCAGCTAAGGGTGTTTATATATATATATATATATATATATATATATATATATATATATATATATATATATATATGTATATATGTATATATATATATATATATATGTATATATATACATATATATATAATCTATGCACAAACACATATATATATATATATATATATATATATATATATATATATATATATATATATATATACTGTATATATAGGTATACATATTCGTTCAATTAGGTCGTTATTCATGTAGCATAAGATTTTTCATAATTCTAACCATCCTTTACAATCATATCTTCCTGGGCAGTACCACCCTGTTCGTAATAGTAGGTATGCAGTTCATTTTAACAGTCGTGAATTTTCCATCATGAGGCTCAATACAATACAGTATTCCAGACGTTTTTTTCCAGCTAAGAGCAAGTTGTGGAATGATCTTCCTAATCGGGTAATTGAATCGGTTGAACTTAAAAGGTTCAAACATACAGCAAATGCTTTTATGGTGAACAGGGAGACATTAGTCTCTTTATAAAGTTTAAACATGAATAATTTGTTTTAATGTAGTTACTGTTCTTGAAATATTTTGTTCTAATTGTTTATTACATTTCATAGAGTTTATATATCTCATTATCTTAACTCACTAGACTATCTGAGCTTACCCAGCTGACGTTCTGGCGAGTATCTATTCTGATAAAACTGGAACTGAAACCAGACACCTTCAACCTTCCATTTATGAATAGTTGCGTCTTCGACAATCCTGTAGTACGAGATGTCGTGCAACCAATTAGAGCAGAATTTTAATGAATCAAGCGCTCTATAGTACTTGCGAAGCTATTGGAAGATGTTTGCTTTCAGCGGTCAGCCAATCCTTATTAACAAGAAAATTCTATAAACATAGTCAAAGTCTAAAATAAGACCGTGTTGGAGCCTTCAAGTGTGTCCGCATGTCGTTATTGAAGGAATTCCCAACATACAGAAAATGAAGAGAAGGGATAAAGGTAGTGTGTTGAATATCAGAAATAAAAACCTAAATATTCAATCACATATATGTTCCCCTTAAGCAAAATCACTGAATACAACCAGGAACAATTAGAATCAGTTAAATGAGGATTAGATCTTATTGGAATGATATATACTAAACTTGTAGTCTTGGTAACCTACTGGAAAACGTCGGATTCTCACACTTATTTGTACTGATAGTTTTTATTAATGACAAAGTTGTGGAATGATTTTCATAATCAGGTGTAGTTGAATCAGTGGAATTTCAAAAGCTCAAACTTGCAACAAATGTTTTTATGTTGAACAGGCTGATCTTAGTCTCTTTTTATAGTTTATATGTGGGAGGGCTGTTTTATTGTTGTTATTGTTCTTAAAATATTTTGTTTTAATTGTTCCTTATTTCTCTTTTAGTTTATTTGTTTCCTTATTTCCTTTCCTCTCTGGGCTAGTTTTTCCCTGTGGGAGCCCTTGGCCTTGCCAACTAGGGTATAATAATAATAATAATAATAATAATAATAATAATAATAATAATAATAACCTGCTGCAACTCAGGATGGATATTGTTTAGCAGCTTATTTAAGAAGGCTACATAGCAACGGTGTCTTATCAATTGTAAATATCACCATGGAATTTGGCAGGAACAGAGAAACTGTTTCTCATTAATCCCCGAATTCTCATTTGGATATGTGAATTATTCTATGAACAATTTACTCCACAGAGAAAGAGAGGGAGAGAGAGAGAAAAAGCGAGGTGGGGAGGAAGAGAGACAGCCTATATCAGAGGTTTTATCCATATGATCATATTTAATGATTGATTCGGTTGCCTAGCGTCGCAACTACAAAGGTCATTGACACTAGGCGGCGTCATAACTGCCAGGGTCACTGACGCCTCAAGGTAGAATGAAACGCAGTAAAAAGTTTTTAATCATCATATCATATCCCTGAAGACGGAGAGAATTCTGGAACGTTCAAGTCTGAGTATTTTTTTTTAAATGAAAATTTCTGATATCATTATGTAAATTTATAAGAAATTATACATCACTGAATTTTAAAATTTTTTTAAAGGAATTAGAATTACTTTCATAATAATTTTTTTTTTCCTAAATGATTCCCAATTGTTATTTTAATGAATGTTTAATTGTATCAAATTGCAAAACTTATTTTCTATTACATTTCTTTAATTCCGCCTTAAGTCTCCAGAAAGGCTCTACAAGATTTCCTTTGGAACTCCGGAAGTAATTCGCTTGGAAGTGATTGATGCAAGACTTCCTTCCCTACCTTGAACATATATTACCATACGATAAATATAATTTTAACTAAGCAAATAATTACAGTAATAAGCAAGATTATTTCTATCTGAAGTAAAATCTATCCAATTGTTATTTATTTGTTTTCTTTTTTTAATATAGCATTTCGTCTACAAACTCAAGATATATAAGATTCTCCTCATAATTTGCTTGAAATCATTATTCATATAACACCTGCAAAGACTTCATTCATTATTATGAACAAAAGAGACATTGATATATTTAGTAAAATTTCTGTGTAATTTCTTATAGATTTACATAATAATATCAGAAAATTTTACTTGAAAAAAATACTCAGACTTAAACGTTCACAAATTCTCTCCGTCTTCAGGATATGATATGATGATTAAAAACTTTTTACGGCGTTTCATTCTACCTTGAGGCGTCAGTGACCTTGGCAGTTATGACGTCGCTTAGTGTAGTTGCGACGCTAGGTAACGTAACCAATCTTTAAATATGATCATAAAGAAAAAACCTCTAATAAAGGGTCTCTCTCTCTCTCTCTCTCTCTCTCTCTCTCTCTCTCTCTCTCTCTCTCTCTCTCTCTCTCTCTCTCTCTCTCTCTCTGCATTAGATGTGTTATCGTGCCTATGGATTAACCAACTTAAAGATACAGGTAATTCTCTTTTCTAACTCATATCCGATTATAATTTTATAGAAACTTAACTAAAATATTCTAATTTCGGATCTTATATTTTACTGCTTCCAAGGTAACATCAAAAGTACAAAAAATATTGAGGGAAAGTACAAGATGTTATTACATTCAGCCTCACATATTGATGGGAAATTTGGTATCATGATTACATATTCTTCAATTGATTCTTTACGTCTTTTCGTTTCCGTGCTTGTTTGCTACCCTGCTCCGAGTCTCTGGATTATAATAATAATAATAATAATAATAATAATAATAATAATAATAATAATAATAATAATAGAAGAAGATGGCGTAAGACCACTATAACAGTTTCATGCTATGAATAATACACAACATTTATTATTAAAATAGTGGTTGACACTCAAAATAATATTAACACAGCGAGGGATCGACGAATAATAGATGACTGTGTGTGTGTGTGTGTGTGTGTGTGTGTGTGTGTGTGTAGTGTAAGACACGGGCTCTTGCGTTGGCAGCCCGTAAAGATAGATGACTTCCACGCGAGGAAACCATCAAAATGATTTCATGATATATCGATATTTTAAATTTCTATGTGATTCTTAAGTTACAAAAGCCTCAAAATTTAAACTCAATTCCAAAACTAATGTGAATTATACATTTATCAAAATTATATATATTTAATAAGGAATTTAATTATTTCTATATGGGATAACTACAGTAATTGTATGAGCATTTTGTCCCTGAAATCGAGGAGATAGTTTGCTTCTCTGCAAGTTTCTCGGAGCTTTTAAGAGGAGCGTCAGCAAGAAAGCAGAGGAGGTAATCCTAAGTGTTTCAAATATTTATGGATAATTTGAATGCGCCAATCAAAGCATAAAATCAGTTAGATCAAAGCCACAGATGAAGAAATAGGAAATGGGCCAAACTAGAAAGAAACGTTAGAAAATGACTTAATAAGAGTTTGCAAACCAGTTAACCACCATCTCGTATTGCGTAGGCCCAAATGACTGTCTTCTTGCCTCCTCGTTCGGTTGAAGAAGATTCTTCAAGTCATATTTTCCTTTTAACTGTTTTATGTTTTAAGCATTGCATTGTTGGCCTAACTGGCATTACAGCTTCTGCCTCTATACATTTCAAACATTGCATCGTAGGCCTATCTTACATTACAGCTTCTGTATCTATATGTTTTAAGCATTGCATTGTAGGCCTATCTTACATTAGAACTTCTGCATCTATATGTTTTAAGCTTTACATTGTAGGCCTATCTGACATTACAGATTCTGCATATATGTGTTTTAAGCGTTTCATTTTAGGCCTATATGACGTTTGAGATTCTGCCTCTTTATGCTTTAAGCATTGCATTGTAGGCCTACCTGACATTACAGTCAGCAGGAACAGCGTTGCTTTGGTGCAGTATTCTAAAATCCAACATTTATATTCCTCCTGTGTTTCTTTGGTAGCAGCAAATACGATCTATTCTAGTGTACAAACGATTACGCTACTTCCCCTGAATTTAGATTCACAGCCTAACAAATATGAAGTATTGAAGTTGAGGGTAAAGAGTCTTTTGTCTTTAAAGCACATATCAGTGACACAGTGTTCAGACTAAATTTCCGACCCCTGAAAGGTTGACATGATATTCTTCTTGTAAATAATAATATATTTTAATAATTTTGGACTTTTTGCAACACACCAGATAACCCGCTGCCTCCGAATAAGCTATTGTTGAGCCAGAATTGAAAAAAAGGTTCCTAACAGCTATACTCTCATTGCAAAGCATAGACTATAGATTGGCTCAGCTATTCAAGTAACTGTCTGCTTCTTTCAACCTCATCATTCCCATTGTATAGCAGGGTCGGCCGCTCGAGTCAACTCTCTCCACCTACTTATATTCTCTTCATCTTATCTAGAGTAAATCAACACAAAATCTTTAATCAATGATTTTAGGAATAAAGTATTTTAATTCAAATTGAATTTAAATAAAAATATTGTTATTCAGTCTTGGCCTTAAAAAGTTAATGGAGAGATTAATATTGTGTTGACTCGAAAATTAGGCAAAGGAAAAATGAGCTTTAACCAGAGATGGATCTAATGTAGTATTATCTTGCTATCACAGTACCAAACAACTGTCTAGTAGTAGTATCTCATCGAGTGCCTCTCCTTGCCCATCATATTACTGATTTATTTGATAAAAAAAAATAATCTGAAATTCTTAAATAGCTGTAATAATCATTAGTACTAAAGGCAACTGAATTTTTAATTATTAACCGTTATAAGAAATTATGAATTTAACAACAAATATAAAAACTTTGCATAAAATGTTTGAGTCTTCTTAAATGGAGAATATTTTCCGACCAGTAATGGCAGTGATGTCTGTATCTTCCTGGATAACCTAAAGTAAAGAGACTCGGGTTTTCCGAGCGTCCTGGTTCGGGTCAAGCCCCAATTAATCGACTCCGTTGAGGATCCTTCCTCTTGGGTGTCTTCCGATTCAGGACTACCTCTCGGTTTGGGGTTCCGAGACAGGCAGGATAGAAAGAGAGTATCCTGTCACTGACGTCCCCCGGTTAGCAAAACAGCAACAGGCTTTCTTTGGTCTGGTGTTGATTCTCCTCTTCTCTCTCTCTCTCTCTCTCTCTCTCTCTCTCTCTCTCTCTCCCCCTTCTTCCAATCATCAAGTATTTCTTATCTTTTTCCTTCTTCTCTTCCTCTAGCAAGACATGGACTAGGGGTGTGGGAAACTGGTGAAGCTTTTATGTTTTTCAATCGGACAAGGACAAACGTGTGTGTATGTATGAGACAACATTGGTCCACTTTCATAAAAAAAAAAAGAAAAAAAAAATATTATTGAAAGATAGTAGAGCGTTAAAAAAAATCGGAACAAAAATCAAATATGTTAATGTCTGAGTGATGAAGAGGTCGTCAAGAGGGGAAATAATTTGAGGTTATTCTTGTAGTCTAATGATAACAATCTATGCATTTGGGTTATGAATTCAGAGTTATTATTTGATTTTGCTTAGGTCGTTTTGTGTATAAAGCAAAAGTTACTTAGGGTCGTGGCTTCGAAACTTGCAATAAATTATTATAAGCCGAAGCTTAGATTATAGTCCACGTTGCCTATATAGGTCTAATCTCTCGAGTGGTTTAGTCAGGGGGAAGAAATAAGGATAAATAAGCGAGGTATGTGTTATCTTCGCCGTTATAAATGTAATTAATTCTACCTCTATAATTTAATTTTAATTTGCAAATGGAAATATATAATCGGGTCAGACATATTCACCCCCACCTGTAATGTGCAGATTCTACAAGCAACGTATCTCGAATAACAACAAAAAACACTATAATAATAATAATAATAATAATAATAATAATAATAATAATAATAATAATATGCCTTTGTAGTCCTGGCTAATAACATACTAGTGCATGGCTATATGCCAGGTAGCAACAATAAATATTTGCATCAAATCTTGTAACTTATAAAGGCTGTCTATCTGGCCGAAAAGTACGATTTGTGAAATTTCCCAACAGTTTCGGTGTAGTATGTATCCTTTCTCATTTTATTTCTAGGCCCATAGGTTTAAAAACAATTATGCTATCAGAAGTGCGAACTTCCAGTCATATATAAGAGTAAGGCGAGGAGGGCAAACTTCACTTGTTGGGTCTAACAGAATAATAAGTAAATCTCAATAGACGAAACTTCCTAAAGACGTTAATGAACCAAGTAATATAAAAAGATTAAGACTGATAAAAAGAATATGATAGTTTAAGGGAATGGTAGACCACAATCATTTATTAAAACATATGTATCATTTTTGAAATACATAAGCTTATGGGAATAAAAAAACCAAAAAATTTCAGTAAACCAATAAAGATAAAGAAAATTTCATCTTTTAAAAGACGTCATTATCTTTTTTGAATAATATTTTTAGGCAAACATTAATATATATATATATATATATATATATATATATATATATATGCAAACATATATATATATATATATATATATATATATATATATATATATATATATATAATATATACATATATATATATATATATATATATATATATATATATATGTATATATATATATATATATATATGGAAATATCACCCGCGAATGGCATTTAATACCGAATTCTATCTTTGGAATATATATCCACTTGGAATTCATTTAATGGTAACAGCTTCTGGCCGGGTAGAGTTTCGAACCCCTACCTGCGAGGACTCTACCAACTGAGCCATTAAGAGAGATTGATGGATTGATGGCTCAGCTGGTAGAGTCCTTGCAGGCAGGTTTCCGGCCGAATGGGCAGGGGTTCGAATCTCTACCCGGCCAGAAGCTGTTACCATAAAAGGAATTCCAAGTGGGTATATATTCCCAAGATAGAATTCGGTATTAAATGCCATTCGTGGGTGATATTTATATTTCTGACGGGCCGCGTACACTAGTAAACATATAACAACGCAAAATATCGTTGGCAGAGAAAAAGGTCAGTACAGTTATCCTAAAAGCACTTTTGCATAATTGAATCCTGGCATTAGCCTCTTGCTAATGCTTGATAATGGCGTATCATGTTACTTGATGGAAGAATTACAATTTCATTTTAAAAGGGCAACCTGACTGAGGGGAAACCTCAGCGAGGGAAATAGCAATTTTATCTAAGTTTTGCTGGTAGTTTACGATAACACATGTCTTCTTCTTCATCTTCTTTGTCTGGGTTTTTTCCCACTTTTATGTGGGTTTGATGTTTCTGACCAGCTTTCTTCATCTATCTCTGTCCCACACTTCAACACCAGTTAATCCCTTTGATCGAAGGTCATCCTTGATACAGTCCATCCACCTTCGCTTTGGTCTCCCTCCATTTCTCGTTCCCTGTACCTCCATTTCCAGCACCCTCCTCCCAATATACTGTTCATCTCTTCTCATGATATGACCATAACACCTCAGTCTTCTCACTTGGATCTTAACTGATAGTTTTGTAACTCCTTTGGTTCCTGTAATTACTTCATTCCGTATCTTATCTCTTCTTGTCACCCCACACATCCATCTCAACATTCTCATCTCTGCTACATCCAGTTTCTTCTCTTCTGTCTTCTTTATAGCCTACGTCTCCGCTCCATACATCATTGCCGGTGTAAAGGATTCAAGTTACCCCCGTTTCAAATTACCCCCCGGTAACTTGAAACCGGTTTCAGATTACCGGGGGGGGGGGGTAGTTTGAAACCGGTTTCAAGTTACCCCCTCTATTTTCAAGTTACCCCCTCATCAGAATGATAAATAATTCGTGTGACATCGCAAATATGTATCATACATTTATTGCTGGCTTCGCAGCAGTAAGAAAAGTAGTTTAATTTTGTATTTAAGACCAAAAATATTGTATTAGGGAATTATATGACACGTTAAAAGTCACAGACTGTAATTTAAGGTTTTGTGATAAAGGCGAGGTAAAATTTTATTTTATTTCAGTGTTCGTGTGATTGTCGATATTTTCGTATTTAAGACCTAACGTGTCTTATAATTAACTAATACACGATATTTGAAGTTACAGACTGTCATTTAAGGTTTAGTGATAACGGTGAGATAAAACTTCATTTTATATCAGTGTGCGCGTGATTGTCGAGATTTTTTTTTCTCATTTTTTTTTTTTTTTTTTTTTTATCTCCAGTAGATTCCATTCATGTGTTTTAGGTGCATGAGCTTCGGGCGGCAATATGCCTGGAGAAATTGACGCAAAAAACATTCAGAATAAATGGTGTTGATTATTTTATTATTTATACAAATGCATATATATATATATATATATATATATATATATGTATATATATATATATATATATATATATATATATATATATATATATATATATATATATATATATATATATATATATATATATATATTCACACATCTTTTGGACAAGGGCAGCCAATGCGCAGCTTGAAGTGTCAATCACCAAAACTCATTTGTGGCGGTGCCGATTCTCCTTAATCCCGATGCTTTCCTTCACTAAGACAAGGGAAGGAAAATGACAAATTAGGAGATATGACATACACATTGCCACTGGGTCAGTTCACTGAGACCTTTGGTCAAATCCTATTAAATGCATGAAGATTAGCTTCCTCATTCACTGTCTTGCACAATAGGCTTCCGTAAAAACCATGGTAAGTTCTCAGCGTCGTGTTTTTCCCTCAGAAGAAAGAAAAATGGTATACAATGTCTATCAGTTTTTTTACATTGGAAAATGATAATGAGAGTGTTAAATTTGGAATTGACCAAATGTCAGAGATGCACCCAACATATCAAAAACAACTTTGTTTCAGATTTGCAAGGAAAATTGGGTCAAAGGTATTTAGCATACTGATAACATTATAAAGGAAAACATGAAAATGGTCTGAATTAACTAATTCGTTGAATCTTTTGTGGTAGTACTAACTTCATCTGACGAAGTCATCATAACCACGTTTGCTAACACAACCTTTGTTGTAGAAATTTTTTTTCGCTTAATTAAATAAATTCTAAAACAATAAAATCACCTATGTAGATATACCATATTAAACATAGTTAATTAAATACTTTGTAAAGAATCATGTCTTAATAATCAATCAGAATTGAGAACTGAATTCATTTGATATCAAAATTAAGATTATTTCTGTTAGTATGATGATCGTTTTATAACAATTTTGCTCTTTGTTATATTTAAGAGTTTCGATTTGTCACCACGTGGTTGCAAACAAAAAGAGCAAAGGAAACAATTTGGAGAGAGTATCAAATTAAAAGATATTCTTAGACCGTTCAAATCCGGGTGAATGACTAATTAGCTGACCCTTTTCTCGGCTCGCCCATAGATTAAAGCGGTCAAGCCAGGTGTGCTTTCAAAATGACCCAAGAGAATTGGCAATGCCGCTATTGGGCTCCGAGTTTGCTCTTAAAAGGGTTTGACTATACCCATAGATGCAATATAACAATAGAACTCCTTGTGGCCATATATCTTTTTGTTTATTCATATATTTTGTCAGTGATAATGCATAGTAACTTCGTAGTATTTGGATGCTATGCACGTGAAAAATAACAGCTCAAATATAAATTACCAACATGCATGTTGTCATGCAGACAGAATTAACGTTGTGTAAGCTACTGTTAGCTCGATTCAATTTAAACCAGAGGACTTTAAAGATGGTATGAAGTCTCGATTTCTAGGTATTGCTGTTTTGCCATTTGATGAAATGAGTTATAAGAAAGAATGGAGCTATGACAAAGGAGCAGAAGTCTTATATTAACCGCATGGAAATGTACGGGTGACTATGCTGCGAGGTCTTTTTTTTTCATGATACATTTCAGGTAAAATTCTAGAACATTTTATCAACAACAGAGAAAAAATCCATACACGAATCCATCACTTACTACTCTGGAAGATGGTTTAAATAGTATTTGATTTAGCCCATGATAACACACAGCTGCCTGCCTTTAGGCTAAAATCAGTAACAACAGTTGTGAGATTAGCACAAGTTGTGTTCAATGTCATCCATAGAGGGCTATAAAGTGTAACGACTTATTCGTAGTCCAGGTGTTTTCGTATACAAACAACCAATGTAAGTACAGTAGCAGCAAACAGCATGTACTGTATCTTGTTTTATTAAAACTGTTATAATTGCTTACAATCTTGCTTTATTAAAAGTGTCAATTATTTACAGATATCATGAATGATATAGTATTTACAACATACATACAAATATGTATATATATATATATATATATATATATATATATATATATATATATATATATATATACATATATATATACATATATATATATATATATATATATATATATATATATATATATATATATATGCACACATATACAATATGTATATATATATATATATATATATATATATATATATATATATATATATATATATATATATATACTGTATATATATATATATGCACGCACACATACAATATACAGTATATATAAATATATATATATATATATATATATATATATATATATATATATATATATACACGCACACATATACAATATATATATATATATATATATATATATATATATATGTATATATATATATATATATATATATATATATATATACACACACACATATATATATATATATATATATATATATATATATATATATATATATATATATATATATATATATATATATATATATATATATACACACACATATATATATATATATATATATATATATATATATATATATATATATACACATATATATATGTGTGTGTATATATATGTATATATATACATATATATATATATATATATATATACACATATATATATACTTATGATCAATATGTTGATTATACCTTATATAATATTTGCTTGCAGTATAATTATGTAATATTTCAAATAATGGAAAAAATAACCGTCAAAATCAAATTCCACCTCGTCTCCCTGTCTCAGAAAAATATGCGCCCATGACTGGTAACGGAATTTCTGACATGTATTAGCTAAGATATAAACATAAGACGGATAAAGGCTGGATATGGTGAAACAGTACATGTATATACATATAACCTAATGATTGTGTTGACCCTGATCAAAAGCAATTTATTAATATTCATAAATGATGAGATCCTACGCAAAAACGAGGGGGGTAATTTGAAACCAGGGGGGTAGCTTAGAACCGGTTTCAAATTACCCCCCGGTAGTCTGAATCCGGTTTCAAACTACCGGGGGGTAAGATTTGGAGGGGGTAATTTGAAACCGGTACACCGGTCTCACAGCGTTCCTGTGTACTTTACCTTTCAATTTAACCCCTAATTTCCTGTCCCATAGTACTCCACGTTCTTTTTTTTTTTTCAAATTCTTTCATATTACTTGTATTCTGTGGTCTATTAATCACCATCCTCTGCAACTGTTGATCCTTAACATCTGAAATTTTCAATTCTTTTCAATCTCCTCCTTGTAAACTAAATTCCCCATTCCCCCCATTTTTCAATCTCAAATACTCTGTCTTTTTCCTGCTGATTTCCAATCCACTATTTTCCATTTCTATTCTCCACTCCTCCAGGTTCTCCTCTACTACCTCTACCCTAGTGATACGCAGTATAACATCATCAGCACAACACATACACTAAGGAAACTGATCTCTAATACCTTGTGTTACTATATCCATGACCAGATCAATTAGGTGAGGGCTCAATGCAGACCCCTGATGTAGTCCTAAATTTGCTGGGAAACTTTCTATTAGGCCTATACTGATCTTAACATTTGCTTCTGCCCTCTCATACATATCTTGGGTGATTCTTACGTATTTCTCAGGGACACCCATTTCTCTCGCGATAACGAATGTGAAATGCAAAATTTGCTCGACCTAACTTTAAAGTAATTGGGAAAGATTCCGAGATGTTCAGTGCATCTTCTCAAGGCTAAAGCTGCATGTTATGCAGCTGTACCTACAGTAGAGGGTGAGGTTGAACCCTGTTAATAGGGCTTTTGCATAAGAACTGGTGTTCAAAAATCAACTATGAAATATTCTTTACTGGGAAGGCTTTGGCTTTCAAGACCAAGTTGTTAAGAACATTTTATAACCTTCTGTTGGCAAGCTAAATGGATTTTCACCTAGTAAATAAACATTCGGGGTTTAGATGTTTCTCTTTTTATCAGCAGAACCCGTTGCTGCTTTTACCGCATACAATATTGCACACTATAAAGACCGAGTGATGAGCTTTCTTTTCCCTTTTTTTAAAGGGAATTCAAGTAACTTCTTAATTTAAACAATGGATAATCCATCGCAACTAACAATTCGCTTTCACCAGTTCTTTACACAAACTACAATGGACTCCTGCCTTTAGGAATGTATTAAATATAATTGTTGTGTGCACATGAATCTAGAATCATTTATTTTAAGTTGAAAATAGTAAATGATATTTGAAGGTATTATTCATAACAAGAATAAAGAATAATGACTTATAGTTTCCTTATTTCCTTTCATCACTGGGCTATTTTCTCCTTTTGTAGCCCTCGGACTTATAGCATTCTACTTTTCAAACTATGGTTGTAGCTTAGCAAGTAATAATAATAATAATAATAATAATAATAATAATAATAATAATAATAATAATAATATCGCTCGAATGCATAATAATTAGCACTTAAACTACCACTATTAACATCTCGAGATATAATTTCTTTGTGGAATTTGAATATACTGTTAACGTTCAATACATTTTCATATTGTTGCAATAATTCTTTTCATTTACTTTTCTTCAAATCGTGGCTCACTGATTCATAGCATAAAATAATTTCTATAAAATTACGTTGCCTATTTTCGTATTGTTGTTTTCTTCATTCATTACTAATAATTGGTTCTGCTTAGTACTATCGAACCATCAGTTTATAAAGAATGCCATTTCACCTTCGTCATTTCAATGTGTTCTTATTACAATATAAAACACTTTATCTGCATAAATCATACTAAAAACATTAGTTTCTATGATTGTAAAGTCAAATATATATATATATATATATATATATATATATATATATATATATATATATATATATATATATATATATATATATATATATATACAAATTTCAGTTACATCGTGTCGAATAACAAAACATGTAAACAAAGATTGGAGTAATTGGATAAGCAAACGAAGGCTTCTTAGACCATCTGTCTTTGCCCTGGCCTATATAACCTCCTCTAACGAAGGTAAGTGCACGAATTAGATCTTTAATATGATCCTCATAAACATGCAATGCTGCTAATTAATAGTTGGCCTTATTAAATCCATTACGCTGACAGTTTCATTTCGTGGCTTTGTTTCTGATATGGCGGATTTCCTGTGATTGCATTTGAGGTCAGAGTTGGTCTTTTCATTATTGATATGAGAATAGTAATTGGGTTTAATGTGAAGTTCATTTTATTTCTCTTCATCATTTTTATTTAATTATTTTTTTTTTTTTTTGTATATGAAAGATCTATTTTAATATTGATGCTGTTCTTAAAATATTTTATTTTAATTGTTCATTACTTCTCTTTTAGTTTGTTTATTTTCCTTATTTCCTTTCCTCACCTGTACCTCCTGGGCTTATAGCATCTTGCTTTTACAACTAGGTTTGTAGTTTAGCTAATAATAACAACAATAATAATAATAATAATAATAATAATAATAATAATAATAATAATAATAATAATAATATATATGTATATAATATATATATATATATATATATATATATATATATATATATATATATATATATATATATGTATGTATATATATATATATATATATATATATATATATATATGTATGTATATATGTAATGATTAGAATAGTTAATATTACATGTTTAAAACAAATGACGTAATATGTCATGTTGGTTGGAGGAGCTAACCCTGGGATTTGCTGTAGTCATTCAAATCGTAAACAGGACATACAATGCAAGTCTCAGCAATTTGACATTCTTCTTAAACGTCAACACATTGTCTCATCGTGTGAAAGTTTGTGACGTCACCGGATGCAGGTGTCTTCCGATTTTGTGACGTGGCTAAAGTAAACCAAGCATACGATATCTGTGATATCGATAATTTAGTCAGTTCATATCTAAACTTCACCAGAATTGGTCATCTGGACCAACCCAGCTTCCTCCAGTGATGGAGATGTTTAACTCTGTTGTTTTTATAGAATAAATACTTAAAAACTATTAAGATGTATTCAGTTAATCAATTTTCATACATCTGAAACAACACTTACTCAATGTGTGCTTATAACAGTAGCACGCCAATAAATGGTGGCAGCGGTTAAACTCTAAGACAGCGGTTAAACTTTAAGAATTAGAGAAAAATCTTCAAGACTTCAAAATAATAGCTGTAAAACCAGAGAAATATCTTCAAGACTTCAACATAAAAGCTGTAAAACCAGAGAAAGATCTTCAAGACTTCAAAATAAAAGCTGTAAAACCTGAGAAAGATCTTCAAGAACTCAACATTATCTACAAGAATCTACAATTTTGACTAAGTCCAACGGAAAAGCTAACATCAACATATGTTAGAATACAACCTGAATCTTCAATCAACATCCTAGGAAACCCAAGGACTGGCGTTCAACAATTGCAAGACATATCCAGGAAGAACTACATTCAACAAGAAACTAGAACGAGACATCGCTAACAAAACATCAAGAGAGAGAGAGAGAGAGAGGACGTGTCGACTTCATATATAAGCTAAGTACAGATATTTTGTATTCATTCCAGTTTGGGCAGTGAAGTGTAGTTATCACAAGTCGTTAGTCGATTATTACTGGGGTGAGTGAATTGCTAAACTTTGTTATAGGAAACTCCGAATTCTCATTTAGAATTTTTCTTTCTTTGTGCTAATTCCTTTTTCTTTCAGAAACTCTTGGGGAAATGTTTTGGGAATAGTAACATTGTTGGGGGAATTTTATTATACATATGCGTTTACGCAGTGGGCGTCTGTACTCATATAGATGTTTTGATAGAATTGCAAGGGGTCAAAGAGATAGAAAAAAAAAATACAGCAGTCATGGCTCCTCCTGTCAGCCCTACCCCTGGACCTAGTGGTGTAGGCCAGGCTAATCCTCCTCCAATTGTGACGCTTGTAAATGCCAGGTCAGCAATCCTTCCTTTTCAAGGTCGGGTCAACGGGTTCTTGCCACAAAATGTGGAGTCATGGATTTCATCCGTTGATGCCCATTTAAATGCCAAACAAATCGTAGATCCTTTTGTACAATTACAAGAAGCTAAAAGTTTTATAGATTTTTCTAAGGGGGATGCGAGTGCGTATTTAAGAGGTGTTTCATTTAAAGAAGCAGTTACTTGGGATGATTTCAAAGTTAGGTTACGCGCGATCTATGGGGGTGAGGAAGCCTTGGATGTAGTGTTAACGTTACGAAATACACTTAATCAAGCCACTATGAATCGGCTTAATGTTATTGAGAGAGCAGCTCTCATAGCTGATAGGCTTAACGAATATCAGGACATTTTAGGTAATTCCACTTGGGTTACTAACGATAACATCTCCGTGAAAGATTTTTTACGATTAATGTATTTAACTTGCATGACACTTATGTTGCCTGAAGCTTTAGTGCGGTGCTTGGATAAGAAGTTAACGCCTGCAAGTACGGAATTGGATGTCTATAAACAGATAAAGAAACACATGTCCAAGTGTCCAGATCTCGATCCTGTGTTAACTCAAGTTTTTGCTAAGAATGAAACAAAACCACAAACAGTGAACGTAATTAACAGTCCAGTAGCGGGAGTGACGTGTTACAACTGCAAACGTCAAGGTCACATAAGCGCAGACTGTAGAACGAAATTTTGCTCAGTTCACAACACAGCAACGCATTCTTATAGTCAATGTTACTCGCGTAAGACACAACAATATCCTAGAAATACACAGTTAATTCCACAGTCAGTTCCATATGGAAATAAAAAGAAAAATCCTCATTTTAACAATAAGAAGAAACAACCAAATGTCAATGCAGTTCAGAGTCCGAAACAAACAAACACTTCTTCAAATATCGCTGAGCCTGGGCCGTCAAACCAGACCTCGCAAGGTCAGTCTAATTTTCAGAATGTGCAGAGCAAAGCAAATACCACATAGTTAACTCTAGAGGGGAAGAGAGTGATGTTGGGTCAAGGTCATTCATGTCAACATCAATAGTATTGAATAATCAATTAAATGTTTTATCAGATAATTGTGAGACAATAGATTTTCCTATGAAACACACGGCCGAATTAAGTAAAACAGTGCATGCTCCCGTAGATTTGCAACGAATTCATACAATAATAAGCCAAAATGAGTTACGGCCAACCTTATATGCTGTAAATTTAGAACACAAATCCTTTACGCTATTTTTTGACTCTGGTAGTCCACGTAATATTATGGATTTGAAGACACATCATTTGTTGTTTTCGAACTTTCCGATTGAAAAATCAGGAATTAGACTTTCAGGTATAGGAAATAATGAATTAAACGTCATAGGCATAACTCATATTCAGTTCAGAGTCGGTAATCGCACGGTTGCTGATACATTTGTTGTTGTAAAAAACATTAATATGTATCCAGCTGTAATTATAGGATACCCATCTATGGGAAATCAGAACATTATCTTAGCTCCTGCCAAGCACGGCGTGTATATCAAAGGGAAATTCTATAAGTCTTCTAATACCTTAAAGTCAGTTTTGGATAAAAAGGAGACGACAAATGTAACCGTAACGTACGTTGAAGAACCAATAACTTGTCTCACTAATAAAGAAATAATATACGCGACCCAGCAGAATTCTCGTTCACCCGTAATATTATCTTGCACGCAATCTATCGAACCAAACATACCTTCGAATTTGATAGTGCAAATAAAGAAAACACTACCGGGATCTGAAATATTAATCCTATCCGATACTTTGAAAACCAACGGATTGTCTGTCACACAAGCTATTTATACAGTAGGCTCACATCAGCAATGTAATATCGAAGTCTGTAATCATTTGAATAACACTTTAGTAATTCACAAAAATCAACATATCTTGGATGTAGAAATTTATAAACATCGTATTCTTACCGTTGCTGAAATCAATCACTCTCAATCAGTTGCGGATGAATCCCTTTTGCGATCTATTAAAAATAAAATCAGTAAGGACATTCAAGATGAAGAAATTCAGCAGAAAATTTTTGAACTTTTAACTAAATATCAAGATGTCTTTTCCACTACGGATGGATCCTTAGGAAAAACAGATGTGATCGAGCATCAAATAAGGTTAAAGGACAAGCAGAAAATTATATATGTACCCTCGTACAGACTCCCTATGAAATTCCAGAATGAAATAAATGATGAAGTAGGTAAAATGTTAGAGGAAGGAGTCATTAGAAAATCAAACAGCCCTTATAATTTTCCTTTAATAGTTGTACCGAAAAAAGATCGAACATGGCGTATCTGCGTCGATTTTCGTCGTCTAAACGAGGAAACGATCCCTGATCGATTCCCAGTGCCATGTACTGACGATATTTTGTCTTTGTTAGGTAAGAATAAATATTTTACCAGTTTGGACTTACTTAAAGGCTTTCACCAGATATCATTAGAAGAAGATAGTATCCCATACACAGCCTTCAGCACAGCCAGGGGACATTATGAATTTTTACGGATGCCTTTTGGTTTACGTTGTGCTCCTATAACATTTACAAGAATGATTAACATAGTGTTTGGAGACTTGTTAGGGGATATATTGCATGCCTATATGGATGATCTTGTAATCTTTTCCAACACCTTAGAAGAACATCTACGTAAGTTAGAACTAGTACTACAGAGATTAAGACAACATAACTTGAGGGTAAAGATTAGTAAGTGTGAATTTTTCAAAACAGAATTAATATATTTGGGTTTCATGGTGTCAAGCCAAGGTCTTAAAGTAGTCCATGATAAGGTGTCGGCTATACGTAATTTTCCCATACCTACTAATGTCAAGGGAATACAGCAATTTCTGGGTTGTAGTGGATATTACAGGCGTTTTATACGCAACTATTCAATAATAGCCGCTCCTTTAACTGATCTTACGAAGAAGGGCGTAGATTTCATATGGTCTGAGCAACATCAACAGGCGTTTAATACTTTGAAAGATGAACTGTGTAGTTCTCCTATCTTAAAATTTCCTGACTTCGGTAAGGAATTCTTCATTGCAACAGACGCATCAGACTTAGGAGTAGGAGGGGTATTGCTTCAGCAATATGATAAACAGTTTTTCCCGATAGCTTTCTATTCTCGAAAATTGAGAACTTCCGAAAGTAAGTATGCAGTAATAGACAAGGAAGGACTAGCTATTGTTAATTCGCTAGTGCATTTTAAGTTCATAATTTACGGTTATCCCGTTAAGGTTCTTACTGACCATAAACCACTAACAGAGTTCTTTAAAGGCTTCAATCACAGCCCTAAACGAACTCGGTGGCATTTGATCATTCAAGATTTTGGCGCAAGAATCAGGTATTTACCTGGGAAAGCAAATATCATTGCGGATGCATTATCACGCAACCCCGTGTCATCTTGTACGGAGCCTTTAGCTGAATTAATAGATATATCAACATCCATGCCTATTGTAAAAACAATATCTGAACAAGAAGATTTAGGCTGGAGTGCTGAATTGTTACAGACTGAGCGAAGAAAAGATCAGAAAATAGAAACAATTATAAATGCTTTGAAAGGCAATCATAAAGAAAAGGAATATATAAAGTATAAGCAGCAGAATTATATAATCAAAGATAATATTCTGTGTAGGACTGTGACAAGGAAAACCCGCAATACACCACATGTAACTAACGACCAGGTAGTAGTACCAATCTCACTTATTTCCACTGTCTTGAATTGGTTGCATTCAAATCCATTACATGGACACCCTGGGTTCTCATTAATGTCACAGAAAGCCAAATCATTGTTTTATTGGCATACAATGCTTACAGATATAAAGACACATAGCTAATTGTCGCACATGTCAGGAAAACAAAGGGCATACGAAAACACCTGTCAGCCTAGGAGCTTATCCTGTGCCCAATCAACCCTTTGAAAGAATACATTTAGATTTGTTAACAGGATTTTACGAGTCAGACAGAGGAAATAAGCACCTCTTAGTAATTATAGATGCTCTAACTCGATATACAGAACTAATAGCGCTTAAAACTAAAACTGCGATTGAATGCGCTAGGAAGTTTTACGAGTGTTACATTTGTAAACATGGAATTCCACACATGATAATCTCAGACTCGGGTGGTGAATTTAATAATCACTTTCTTACCTCATTGTGTGAATTCCTCAACATAAAGAAGATTAATACCATGATATATCACCCAGAGTCGAATGGGCTAGTGGAAAGAGCAAATAGGAAGATATTAAATATATTGAGGGTAACACTAGGGGGATCAGACCCCAACTGGGATATTGCAATACCGGCGGCACTGAGTACTCTGAATCATTCATATCATATATCAATTAAAATGTCACCGCATGAAGCATTGTATGGTACCCCAGTTAGAACACCTTTCCATGTATTAACGCCTACAACTAATTTATCAAATCCTTTAAAAGAATGTATATATGCAAGTATAAGTCGATATGATATCCTTCGAAAGAATTTAGAAGAATCACAAATCATAATGAAAAGGAATCATGATAAAATAGCGAAACCAACTAAAACATATACCGTGGATGATAACATCTATATTCAAATCAATGGCAGAAAAGGGCTCAACTATAAATTAACACCTAAGTTTGAAGGCCCATTTAACATTTTGGAAACATTAACGGCCAATAGGTTTAGAATTCAAAACGTAGCCCAACCCACGGATGAGAGAATAGTACCATTGGCTCACATAAGAAATTAAAAAGAAAAGAGAGGAAAAGAAGTGAGGGAAAATTTTATTCTGTTTTATGTGATTAAAAGTTTTCTTTTTAATACAGGAGTAATTACATATATTTTTTCTCGATACAGGTTTCCAAGATGAATTTTTTGTTGTTGGGAGTGATATTGTTCGCTCAGACATTTTTCTCGTATGGGATGAGTTCTAAGACTAAAAATATATATTTTAAATATGGCAATATAGTTGAAAGACAAGAAGACATTTTTATTATGTCAACCAACGTAATTGTAGAAGTGAATATGCAAGCAATTTTTCTACAAGAGAATGATGTCATTAGCTTAAGAACCGCCATTTCAAGGTTTTCTGCATCATTGGATGAGTTGCATAGAAGACATTTTCATTTGACTACAAAGAGTTTGCTTGGATCAACATTAAAAGTTGCAGAGATGCTATCTGATGACTTGAAAAATAAGACTGGCGAGACAGGATCTTTGGCTTATGACCTTTTGATGTGGACTGTAGGACACGAACAGAAAGAAAGACGGAATCTGTTTATTTATGCTGCATTAAGCATCTTTGGGTCTGTTGCAAGTTTAGGTTTAGGAATTTCCAATCGTCTTAAAATTAGTAATCAAAATAAGAAAATTGAGTTCTTGACTCATAAAGATGAATTGATTATGTCAGAACTAAGGAATCAGTTAGCTTCAATCAATAAAATTATGGATTTATTAAATGAACATTCAGATAATATCGTTCAAATTATGGAAGTACAGGATTTGTTGGCAACATTAACGTATTATGATTCAAAGATAGATCACATACATAACAGAATTACACATTTCATTGAGAAATCCAAGGATTATGTAGAAGCTATCACGTTAGCAACTAAAGGTGTATTGTCGCCCCATTTGTTGCCTATAAGTTACTTAAAATTAATTCTGAAGAACGGAAGGGATAAACTAGGCTATGTTCCTTTGTTAGAAGAACATAGGTTT
>NC_090757.1:72891781-72906781 GCF_036898095.1 Palaemon carinicauda
TTATGATTTTCCTTCTCTAATATATAATGAAGTAAAAAGTTTAGGTTACAAGTATTCTGATGGTCGGGCTTACATTTACTTATAGCCTGTGGAACACAAGGCCTTATTTATGTCATTACGCGAAGGAACATGGATGAATATAGGTAGACAGAGCCAAGATAAAACTGAATGGAAAACAAATATATTTCAAACATGAAACTTTATAAAAGGAAGCTTACGTGCTATAAGAAAATGGAGTTCTAGAAAAAGCTGTTAAAGAATAAACTTTAACTGAAAAACGAAATGTACTAGTCTGACTTTAAAAGCTTTTAAAGGCCGCTCATGAATAGCAGAGGCAAGGGACAGTGACAATACCCTAGAGACTAACCATATATACATTGGATCAGCATCCACGGCCACTCTCCACCCAAGCTAGGACCAGGGAGGGCCAGGCTGGTGATGACTCAGCAAGCAGTCCTATACGCTCCCCAAAACCCCTATCCTTAGCTCACAATGATGGTGAGGTTGCAACACTGCAAGAAACTATCGAGCTTGAGTGAAACTCGAATCCTAGTCTGATAGATCGGCAGACAGGGACTTTTCTTGGAACAAGAATGTCCCGTACAGAATTTTCAAAGAAACCTGGATGACGGGGAAGGCGATGGTATAAAGCGAAATATTTTGAAAAAGTCAAATGATTCAATACAAAAGAAATTAAAGAAATAGAGTTGCTCATTGGTACGAGGTACCGTAACACCTAGTTAAATCGATTTTATTTCTCAAGTGCAATGGTCCCTTTGTATCACCGTGATCATTCTCATTTATGTAAAGTGACATTTTTCTTCCAAAATAAATAGAATTTACTTGAAACAAAATTTACTTTGAACAAAATTTATTGAAACAAAATTTACTTGGAACAAAATTTACTTGAAACAAAATTTACTTTGAACAAAATTTACTTTGAACAAAATTTACTTGAAAAAAAAAATTTACTTAGAACAAAATTTACTTGAAACAAAATTTACTTTGAACAAAATTTACTTGAAACAAAATTTACTTTGAACAAGATTTACTTGGAACAAAATTGACTTTGAACAAAATTTACTTGAAACAAAATTTACTTTGAATAAAATTTACTTGGAACAAAATTTACTTGAAACAAAAATTACTTGGAGCAAAATTTACTTTGAACAAAATTTACTTGAAACAAAATATATTTTGAATAAAATTTACTTGAAACAAAATTTATTTTGAACAAAATTTACTTTGAACAAAATTTACTTGAAACAAAATTTACTTAGAGCAAAATTTACTTGAAACAAAATTTACTTGGAACAAAATTTACTTGAAACCAAATTTACTTCGAACAAAATTTACTTGAAACAAAATTTACTTTAAACAAAATATAATTTGAACAAAATTTACTGGAAACAAAACTTACTTTGAACAAAATTTACTTGGAACAGAATTTACTTGGAGCAAAATTTACTTGAAACAAAATTTACTTTGAACAATATTTACTTGAAACAAAATTTACTTAGAACAAAATTTACTTCGAACAAAATTTACTTGAAACAAAATTTACTTTGAACAAAATTTACTTGGAATAAAATTTACTTGAAATAAAATTTATTTGGAGCAAAATTTACTTGGAACAATATTTACTTGAAACTAAATTTACTTGGAACAAAATTTACTTGAAACAAAATTTACTTAAAACAAAAATTACTTGGAACAAAATTTACTTGGAATAAAATTTACTTGAAGCAAAATTTACTTGAAACAAAATTTACTTTGAACAAAATTTACTTGGAACAGAATTTACTTTGAACAAAATTCACTTGAAACAAAATTTACTTGGACAAAATTTACTTGAAACCAAATTTACTCGGACAAAAATTTACTTGGAGTAAAATTTACTTGGAAAAAATTTACTTGAAACAAAATGTTCTTGGAGCAAAATTTACTTTGAACAAAATTTACTTGCAACAAAATTTACTGGGAACAGAATTAGTTGAGTCATGATAATCCTATTTACATAACGAATTAACAAACAAGATTTGAAAAAAAACTCATGTAGCTGGTAGGAATCTTAATAAATGTAAAAATATTAAAGATATAAATGAGAACATCACAAAATAACATTAATAACAGATCATGTAACCGTAACGGGAACGGTAACTGTAACGATCAATTTAACGAAGTTTTAATATTCTTGGTACTCGAGGCAAAGGATTGTCCCCATTAACCATTCATTCAGGCCATTATTATTAGCTATGACTCTAATAAGCAATTAACCTAAAATACTGTAGTGACTTTATCATACATCTTCTCATTACAGCGTATGTTTAATACAACGTTTATTCCTGCAAAGATTTAGCATGGCTGGATTAAGAACAATTAATCAGGTTTATGCAAATATGGAAAAAAGTATTTTTTTGCGTAGGAAACAAACAGGGAAGGACTTCATCTCTTCATCGTTCTGTTTAATAACTTAAATAATATAGTGGTAACGCATTCGCCCAGCATTCACATAGCAGCAGATCGAACCCCACCCGAATCTGTGGGTTTCATCTGTTTTTTGGGGAGGCCCCTGCTGCGGTTGAACCCCACAGGGAAAGGTTTGGCTTACCCAACTGACGTTCTGGCGAGTATTTATTCTGATAAACCTGGAACTGAAACCAGACACCTTTAACCTTTCATTTATAAATAGTATGAGATGTTGTGCAACCAATTAGAGCAGAATTTTAATGATCCAAACGCTCTATAGTACTTGTGAGGCTATTGGAAGATGTTGTTTGCTTATAGCGGTCAGCCAATCCTTATTAGCAAGGAAACTGTATGAACATAGTCAAAGTCTGAAGTAAGACCGTGTTGGAGCCTTTAAGTGTGCCCGCATGTTGGTATTGAAGGAATTCCCAGAATACAGAAAATGAAGAGAAGGGAAATAGGTAGTGTTTTGTATATCAGAAATATAAACCTAAATGTTCAATCACACATATGTTCCCCATAAACAGAATCACTAAATACAACCAGGAACAATTAGAATCAGTTAAATGATGATTAAATCTTATTGGAATGATATATATATACTAAACTTATAGTCTTAGTAACCTACTGGAAAACGTCGGATTCTCACACTTAATGTGTAATGATAATTTTCCATAATGACCAAGTTGTGGAATGATCTTCCTAATCAGATAGTCGAATCGGTGGAATTTCAAAAATTCAAACTTGCAGCAAATGTTTTTTTATGTTGAACAGGCTGATTTAAGTCTCTTTTTATAATTCATGTGTGAAAGGGCTGTTTTAATGAAATAACTGTTCTTAAAATATTCTATTTTAATTTTTCATTACCTATTTCATAGTTTATCTGTTTCCTTATTAATTTTCCTCCCGGGGCTATTTTTTCCCTGTTGGTACCCTTGGTTTTAAAGCATCCTGCCTTTCCAACCACGGTATAATAATAACATTAACAATCATAATGAAATAATAATAATAATGATAATGATAATTATAACTAGCTGCAACTCGGGACGGATATTGTTTAGGAGTATATTTAAGAAGGCTACATGCTTGCTGTGACTTTTCAATTGTAGGTATTCCCATGGAGTTTGGCAGGAACAGAAAAAGTATGTTTCATATCAATCCCTGTATTTTAATTTGGAGATATGAATTATTCTAGGAACAATATACTCCACTGAGAGAGAGAGAGAGAGAGAGAGAGAGAGAGAGAGAGAGAGAGAGAGAGAGAGAGAGAGAGAGAGAGAGAGACCCTATATCGGGGTTTGTATTAGCATTGAAAGATTGATTAGATTGCCTAGCGTCGCAACTACAAAGGTCATTGACACTAGGCGGCGTCATAACTGCCAGAGTCACTAACGCCTCAAGGTAGAATGAAACGCAGTAAAAAGTTTTTAATCATCATAACATATCCTTGAAGGCGGAGAAGATTTTGGAACGTTCAAGTCAGAGAATTTTTTTCAACTCCAAATTTCTGATATTATTATGTAAATTTATGAGAAATTAAACATCACAGAATTTTTAACACTTATTTTAGAAACTAGAATTACTTCCACAATAAAAAAAAATAAATCATTTCCTAAATGATTCTCAATTGTTATTTTAATGAATATTTAACTATATCGAATTGAAAACCATAATTTCCAATAAAATTCTTTAATTCCGCTTTGTCTCCAGACCAGTTCTTCAAGATTTCTTTTGGAACTCCGAGAAAAATTCGCTTGGAAATGGTTGATACAAGATTTCCTTCCCTTCTTTGAACATATAATTTCGTACAAATTTTAATTTATAAAAGCAAATATTTATGGATATAATCAATATTATTTTCGTCTAAAGTAAAACATTTAGTTATCAAAACTTTTGATAAAATATAGGATTAATGTCTACGGACTTAAGATACATAACATCTTCCATATTATTTGATAGAAATCTTTATTCTTATAACACCTACAAAGTCTTCTCCCTTTTCAGGGACATACTCGTCGGGTGCCTGGACCTCCCCTTAGTATGTTTTCTGCTAACCTTTTTTTTCCAACTCACATATCCTGATATCCTGTGTCTTGGGCTATGTCAAGAGCATAGCGACCACCCTCAACTCGGGGCTGTTCTTACATCGTGGACCAAAACACCCCCCGTTTCACGCTACGCTAAATTCCGCTCAACATAAATCTATATTGACGCTTCTATGGGAGGTCAAAAGTATTCAGACATTCATGAAATTGTGCCGGGACTATTGTTATAAGAGAATGATTAAATAATATTTTCGCTCTCTGTTTGTACATCCTTTTCTATCTGCTCTGTCATCATCAACATTTCATTTACCAAATTGTTGGAGTTATTCCTTTAAGTTCTATTCTATTTTTATGGGGAATATATTAAGACATCTATACTGTAATATATATATATATATATATATATATATATATATATATATATATATATATATATATATATATATATATATATATATATATATATCTATATAGATATATATATATATATATATATATATATATTGTGTGTGTGTATGTGTGTGTATGTAAATTAATTTTGACGTCTATTTACTACTGAAAAATTGAGGGATTGCTTGATTGCCATATGTGGATGAGATCATGGCGAGGGGTAGATGAAGATGGGTTGGGCATGGTCTTCGCACTCCCCAAGAGAGATTAGTTCCCCAAGCATCATCTGGGCTCCAAAGGGCACTAGAAAGAATAGGAAGACCCAGGCCTACATGGCTGGGAACTATGAAGTGTGCAATAGGAGATGATGAATGGAGAAGCTTTGATTTAAAAGCTTAGGATAGAGGTGATTGGGGAAATTCAACTGAAACTCTTTGTGTTGATAGGCATAGGAAGAGATGATATATATATATATATATGTGTGTGTGTATATATATATATTATATATATATATATATATATATATATATATATATATATATATATATATAACGATATATTTTGCACATTTAGACGCGTTTTTCATATTCAAATAAGCCATATATATTTTTGATACATTAATGTCTGGTTTCTTCGTGGCCAAGTGGTAGTCACTGTTTATACAAGCTTGCCGGACCAGGGTTCGATTCCCGGACGGTCACAAGCTCTTGTGTTTGTGAGATTTCGCCTGGGGCTCTGATCCCGAGGTCGTTAAGAGAATCCAGACATTAATGTATCAAAAATATATATGGCTTATTTGAATATATATATATATATATATATATATATATATATATATATATATATATACATTATATATACATATAAGAAAGTGTATATTATATATATATAAAAGTGTATATATTATATATATATACTGTATATATATATATATATATATATATATATATATATATATATATATATATATATATATATATACATTATATATACATATAAGAAAGTGTATATTATATATATATAAAAGTGTATATATATTATATATATATATATATATATATATATATATATATATATATATATATATAGTTTGGTACTTCTTTGCAATTTAAAGTTTCGTACTCATTGGCAATTGAAAGTTTGGTACCTTTGCCACTGAAGGATTTGTACTTCTTTGCAATTGGAGGTTTGGTACTCCTTTGCAATTGAAGGTTTGGTATTCCATTCTTTGCAGTTTAAGGTTTTACGTTGTTTTGCAATTTGACGTTTGTTACTTCTTTGTAATTCAACATTTGGTACTTCTTTGCAATTGAAGGTTCGGTATTCTTTTGCAATCGAAGGGTTGGCACTTCTTTGCAATTGAAGGTGTGACATTCCTTGCAATTGAAGGTTTGGTACTTCTTTGCAATTGAAGGTTCGTTACTCCTATGCAGTTCAACGGTTGGTAATTCTTTGCAATTGAAGGTTTGGTATTCTGTTCAATTCAACAGTTGTTACTTTTATGCCATTGAAAGTTTTGTATTTCTTTGCAATTGAAGGTTTGGTACTTCTTTTCGATTCATGGATCGGTAATCTTTTGCAATTTAATGTTTGATACTTGTTTCCAATTGAAGGTTTTTACTTCTTTGCAATTGGAATTTCTGTATTCGTTTGCAATTTAACATTTGGTACTTTTTTGCAATTAAAGGTTTGGTACTTATTTGCAATTGAAGGTTTGATACTCCTTTGCAATTGTAGGTTTAGTACTCTTTACAATTGGGGGTTTTGGTACATCTTTGTAATTGAAGGTTTGGTATTCCTTTGCAATTTAACTTATGTTACTTTTTACAAATGAAGGTTTGGTATTTTTTTCTTTGCATTTGAAGGTCTTGTATCCTTTTGCAATTTAGCATTTGGTGCTATTTTGCTATTGAAGGTTTGGTACTTCTTTGCAATTGAATGTTTTTACTTCTTTGCTATTGAAGGTTTAGTATTCCTTTGCAATTTAACAATTGGTACTTTTTTGCAATTGAAGGTTTGGTACTTCTGTGCAATTGAAGGTTTTTACTTCTTTGCAATTAAAGGCTTGGTATTCCTTTGCAATTCGACAATTAGTATTTCTTTCCATAGATCCAACGAGATTCTCACAATAGTTAACAGAACATATAGGCCTACATAATTCCCACACTGATTTTGCATGCCTAATTAAAAAATTCTTATTCTTGACGTTAATAGTATCCCAATGGCTTACTATGTTTGCCCAAAGATTTTCTTTGGATTTAAATCAGGTGATTTAGTAGGCCATTCGATCCTAATAATCCCAGGGTGATTGTTTAACCCAGAGTCAATACAGATAAGATAAGGTCTGTTCAACTCAGGCGGTGGGGGCGGAGCTAATGCCGTGACGTTATTGGAGGTGTTTGGCCGATTTTCTTCATTGAATTAACATAGGAGTCTTTAGTTTTTATACGTTCAATCCATCTTATGGTGTGAGATATATGAATACACACACACACACACACACACACACACACACACACACACACATATATATATATATATATATATATATATATATATATATATATATATATATATATATGCTTAATAACTTAAGCATATGAGGTGCATCTGCAAAAACAGATATCCATTATTTTCTGTTGTGTTTTTCAAAGGAAATTCTATTCGAGTTGATTGGGTTTATATGAAAATGCTTCCATATTCTCATGTCATAGGTCATGAACAATAGCAACAATGAATTGATGGCACAGCTGTAATCTTTAAACATTTAGAAGGAACTCCACGTATCTGGGACTTTACATCATCTCCAAAATTCTCTTGTTGAAAATGGAAGGAACAAACCCGGGCATGTTTTATGTAACTTTCGTCGTGGCGTCTGCAGCTAATTAACCAGCCTTTCTGTGTTGATTTGTCTCGAGGAAACCTGAAATATCTTAAGCCTTTACATTTTGAGTTAGTTCTGACATTATTGCAACCAAAAAGAGCGCAATAAGGAGGCATCATCCATAAATAATATGCATGTAGGTTTAAAGGTGTAGCTCATGACAATGGAAGCGTATGGCTTCAGGTGGCACCCTGGCAACAATGTACGCCAATGACGTTGCATAAGGGGTGGAGCTATGTTTAAAGTCCGCCTCGTGAACAGACCCTATTTATATTGACTCTGGTTTAACCTATCTGTTACTAATTTAGAATTATGGATGGGGCTCTTATCCATAACAAGATATATAGGATCCGGTTCTGGGATCAACATTGCTCTAACAGTTGGTATCAGTACTTGGTCTCTGATTGAAACATATTGTTTGCTATTGAAATTTTTGGTCTATATATACAGTATATATATATATATATATATATATATATATATATATATATATATATATATATATATATATATATATATATATATATATATATATATATACACACACATATATATATATATATATATATATATATATATATATATACATATATATATATATATATATACATATATATATATATATATATATATATATATATATATATATATATATATACATATATATAAATGCATACCGTATATATACTTTTGGGACAGAGCTTCTCTAAAATATAATTTTCAGTGAAGGCGTTAGCCTTAGTGGCGTCAATGTGTTTCCTACAGGAATCTTCATATTTCTTCAGCTTCTTTTGGTTTTCAGACATAATCCTTTGGTTTAATGAACGATGATTATCTATTTTCTTCATACTTTATTGACTACAGCACTGTTTCGACAAAATGCTTTCTTTATCAAGTTATTTCTGGATTTAATAAGTTTACAATTCCTTTGATGCATCAACTACAAATATTACGATTAATTTGTTGAGATTATTCTAAAGAGGTTAAAAATTCTAAAAATTAGAAAGTTAATAAAGAAAAGGTGAAAATTCTCAAAATTCAGAGATCCTTAGATTATGAAAGGATAATGGTTGATTATATAGTCATATAGCCTACATGTGCATAGGTATGGGCGCACATACTAGATGCACGCTTGGACTTGCATCACTACATAGTTTATCACCTACACGTATCAAAGGTGTCAGTAATCAGAGTGCTATTATTAGAGGCAAATAATCATGTATCTGAACTACTGAAGGGAATATGTTTCATCTATCTTGTTCTCAAATAATTGTTCTAACATCACATATTCCTATTAGTTTCCTCTTGCACTGTCCAATTGCATATAATCTGAGGTCAAGTTGGTCATAATTTTAGTTTTCGCATCTTTATTGAAATTTTTTTATAAAGATTTATATAAATATTCTTATTATATTTTTTTTTACATAGATAGCATAAGAGACAATGCAAATAAAATTTGCATCATTAACAGATGTCTAAGAGGATAATTACATGTAAGAATAATTCTTTCACATTCCTTTTATCAAATCAATTAAAGCTTATACATCACAGTATGCCTATAATTGTGAATAAAAAAGATAGAAAGCTTTTTGGAAAAAAAAAACACATTCCTATTCATCATTACACATCTCAAAAAAAAGAGAAAAAAAACTCAAAATATTATATACAGCGATAATACTAGAAAACAAGCATTAGAAATAAGCTGAATCATACATATTTTTTTTTTTATGTAAATAAGAAGAAAAGTATTTTTGATATTTGTGAGGTTCCAGGTAACCGCTTTGATTTAAGACTGGTTAAAACCAGCAAAGAACTATAATTTCTTTGTTATATGCAATTCCAAGAAAAACATACATATTATAAAATGGTAACATACAGTCAGTTTTTCCGTGTATGATTAAGAATATTATTGCATTAAAAGAGCTGGATAGGCTTTCGGCGCATATGCTATTGATAAGAATCAAGGAAAATCAACGAATCGTTCAAGCTGCTTATCCAAGACACCTTTGTAGGGGATGCCATGTCTTCTAATGCTGGCTGCTGCCAGGCACTGCAGAGATGTGTGACGGACAGGGTTTACCAGCTGACGCAATTTCTGACCTCGGGAAGCTCTCAGGGACTCAAAACTATGACCCTGTGCATTTTTCATATCCAAGTGCGCCCCGGCTTTAAGGAGAGCTTCCAGCATATCGCCTGGAACCTTCCTATGCTTGCCAAGTGTGTGGAGAGGTGTGTTACCAAAAATATCCCTCGGACAAGGATTAGCTCCAGCTTCCAACAAGAGGTTCAAAACTTCCAAACTAGGAAAGGTGAAGACTGTAGCTCCTTCAGGGCGACAAAAGACAGAAGTGAACAATGAAAAGTGCATTAAAGATACACCTTTGGAATCTATAGGATTCAATTTCACTAACTTGCGCACAGCATCCTTCACCCTGTCTATTTGGACTGGTAAGAGAATGGGCTTCAGTTTTGTCAACAACAACATTAAGTGCATTGCTACAGGAATGATCCGGTCCAGATAATAGAAATCCAAAGTTTTCTTGACTCCTGGAATCCTCTGCGTCCTTGAAATACCTATTATAATTTCTTGAGTACAGTTTTCAAACAGGTTCATAGATTCTTCAAAATATAACAAAATGTTAGAGAGTAAGGGTTGTGTGAAGACCTTGTCAAGGAATAAGTTAGTCAGAGACATGAGGAAAAAAAATCGCTTAGGATTTAAAACATCCAGAATTCTTTGATGTGTCTCCAAGGTGTACATCCACAGGACAAAGCACTCCTTCAGCTGGCCGTTAGCTGCGAACTCTTCCCCTTTGCCTTTTATGGCATCGATTGTAGCGCGATGCACCAGCCCCAGTACTCTCATCTTCACTAGTAAGGAATGTGTATCAATTGCAGATGTGTTGCCCTGAAGTTTTTCTAATTGCAGTGGTGTTGAGATTTCCTTGAAGTATTGGTTGAAAGGAGTCTGATATTCATTTTGGTCAATTACAATATTATGAATGGATCTGGAAGGATATGAGTAGAACATTTTAATATTGAAATATATCACGATATACTTTCCTGTAATGTAATGTTTCTAAAAGATTTAAGGACAAAACTGGCAGCCCGAAAACAATTGTAAACAAACTGTACCTGTAGTTATGTACATTAGATCAGATAAGTGGTATGTCTCTAAAATAACAAGCATAGAGATATTTTTGAGAGTTTTACTTTGAATTTTGCTTTGAGTATTAGAATAGCAGCCATTCCTGCTGTGACGTCACCAGCTATGAAATATTGTCTGGTATTGATGCCAGTCCTAGCTTGCACCACCTATGAAATATTTCATTTTACCTACACAATTAATATAAGCTCATCATTAAGACATTTATAAATTAATATTCACCCTCAGAGGAAATTACAAAAACCCATCAAAAACTTACCTTTCCTGCATAGCTAGTTTCCAATACTTGAAGGCAGTGTCTTGGTTTTTCTCGGCAAAAGTAGAACCAAGAAGCTCTAGAGCATTGATTTCATCTTCTTTCGATATCAGATCTCCTCTGGCAATCAGGTGTTGTACAATGTGCTCGTGTCCAAGACAGCTGGCTGTGAGTATAGGGGTTTCCCCTAGAAATAAAATTTAGAGTGAATACTTTTTACATGAATTATTATCTCCCTTTCTTGCTGGAAACAAATTTTCAACTTCATCAGTTATACTTACAGATTTATATGAACTCTCAACTTCATCAGTTGTACTTATAGATTGAAATTAACTTTCAACTTCATCAGCTGTACTTGTAGACTTGAATGAACTATCAACTTCATCAGCTGTACATATAGATTAAACTCTACTTTCAATTTCATCAGCTCTACATCTAATATAGAGGAGACTAGACATATTCTCCCAAAATTGAAATATTGAACCGATTTGAAACTCACCACAAGAGTCAGCATCCATTTCGGCATTGTGATCTAACAACACCTTCACCACCTCAAGACATCCGGAATGGACACCTTTGTGCAGAGCAGTCTTTCCATCGATCCCCCTTTTTTCTAGATTAGCGCCGACACTTAAAAGATATTTTACTACTTTAACATGGCCATTGGAAGAGGCTAGCATCAAACATGTACTCCCATGGTAGTCAGTAACCTCAATATCTGAAAATGACCCAATGAATAATTGTTAGTAACATTTTGAAATTATGCCACTCAAGGTCTTTGGAAGACAAGAGCCTTCGTCCTTTCTAAAAACACTGGTGTGTCATTATTATTATTATTATTATTATTATTATTATTATTATTATTATTATTAATAGTAGTAGTAGTAGTAGTAGTAGTAGTAGTAGTAGTAGTAGTAGTAGTAGTAGTAGTAGTAGTAGTATCATTATTTTTATCATTATTATCATTATCATTTTTATTATTATCATTATTATTATTATTATTATTATTGCTTGATTAAGCTACAACCCTAAGAAGAAAAGCAGGATACTATAAGCCTAAATGCTTCCTAAAGGAAAATTAACATAGTGAGGAAAGAAAACAAAGAAATTGATAAGCTACCAGAGCAATAGACAATTAAGAATAGTAAAAACATGAAAATAGATCCATCATATAAAGAGAGACTTATATCAGCCGGTTCAACATAAAAACCTTGCTGCAAGTTTAACTTTTGAAGGTCCACTGATTAGCAGTTTGGTCATAGCTGGAATAAAACTTCTCGAATACTGTTTAGTCCAAGGACTTCCTCACTCAGTTTACTTTGAAGGGAACTTCATTTAGTTCAACTTCACAATCATCAAAATCAGTTGTCGTTTGAAAACTCACTTGCTCCGTTCTGCACGAGGACTTTAACAATGTCCAGACTCCCACGAGAACACGCCAGGCTCAGCGGGGTGGAACTGGAATCGGTCAGTCCATTTACGTTGGCACCCTTTGAAACGAGGTATGTAACGATGTTTAAATGCTCTCCTATAGTTGCTGCCCAAAGTGGAGAGACTCCTGATTCGTATATGTGATTTGTAGACACTGCAAAAAATATATTTATGTTTAGCTATTAGCATTCGATGTAGGTACTAAGAATTATAAGTCTTTAGCGCACTGACAATGAGGATTTTTGTGGAGTCACTCCATAGCTACCTGATACACACATGTGTTCATATATATGCAAAATATATATATATATATATATATATATATATATATATATATATATATATATATATATATAACATTTGAAACACCATGGCAAAATCATCTGAAATTTCTTACCCTGAACCCATAGGTACAAAAGAAAAGAAAAAGTGTACACACCTAACCCAACTTCATTAACATTAGCGCTGCATTGCTCGACGAGGTACCTCACGCAGTTCATGTGGCCAAGCCTTGCTGCCCCTACCAAGTAGGGATCCCACATATGGCCAGTCTCAGCACAGGACTCGATGTTGGGGTTAATGTGCCTTTCTAACATCTGAAACAAAATCATACTTGGCTATAACTAAACATATCAAATAGATTATTATTATTATTATTATTATTATTATTATTATTATTATTATTATTTTCATTATTATTATTATTATTGTTGTTATTATTATTATTAGTATTATTATTATCATTATCATCATCGTTATCATTAGCTAAGCTGCAATCATAGCTGCAAAAGCAGGAATATATACCCAAGATTTCCAACAAGGTTGAATAGCGCAGTGAGAATAGGAAATAAGGTAATAAATGAACTGTATTAGAATTAATGAATAATTAATATGAAATATATTATAAGATCAGTAACAACGTGAAAATGAATGTGCATTATACAAATTATAAAAAGAAACTTATGATCAGCATGTTCAACATGAAAAAAAAAATGGCTGCAAGTTTTAACTTTTGAAGTTCCACCGATTCAATCGTCTTATTTGAAAGATCAATTTACAATCTGGTCATAGAGGAAATAAGATTAGAATACTGAGTAGTATTGATCCTTTTTATGGAGATGGCATGACTGTTAGAATTAACTGAATACCTAGTACTAGGTGCAGGATCGTACTGTGCAGGAAGATCTAAATGTAAAGATGGTCAGAATTATAACAAAAATCTTACGCCACATGCATAACGAACTAATTGAACGAGTGCCAGAAAATAATATCTAGATCGAGAATAAGAAATCTAATAGTCGGTAAAAGTATTTTATTTCAATTGCTTATTTCTTCTTATGGTTTATTTAATTTTTTCATTTCCTCATTGGGCTGTCTTTCCTTGGTGGAACCCTTGGCCGTATAGAATCCTGCTATTCCAGCTAAGGTTGTGGCTTGGCTAGTAATATAATAATAATAATAATAATAATAATAACAATAATAATAATACTAATAATAATAATAATAATAATAATAATAATAATAATAATAATAATAATCAATTGTTTACGAATTATTGTACTGAAGAAATGCTGGAATAGTATCTTCTTGGCCCGAAAAGTCATTAGCTAAGATCACGGATCTGTTTCAAATGTGGAATGTTGTAACAAGAAGCAAAACTCATCTAAATCCACACATTTGAACATTTGAATTCAGTATACTCTATATGCATAGGTAACCACAATAAAATACCTTTGAGTGTTTAACATCAACATTGTCTTTGATGCAATTCAGTTTGTTATGAAATAGCATAGGAGGAAGAATAGAAAACGGGGATTAGACTACCCATGTTGATGTGACCAGGTCATCCCGCGTTTATACTTCCACAATTGAATCTATCGGCTTCCATGAAAACACTAAACCCAACCAAGCAGGCAGTCAGCCGAAACCTCTCACAAGGTCGATTTAGTAAAAACTTTCGCCATCTTTATGCTAAATTTAGGGAGGAAATGCAAACGAAAGTTGTGGAAAGAATTTGTTGCGTCTTAATTTATTAAATATATTGCTGTATGCGAGCACTTGATAAGCACAAAGAAATATATATATATATATATATATATATATATATATATATATATATATATATATATATATATATATATATATATATATATATATATATATATATATATATATATATATATATATATATATATATATTAAAAGCTAAACTCTAACTCTAGTTGAAAAAATAAAAATGCTTTGAGCACAAGGGCTCCAGTAATGAAGGGAAACAAGAAATTCAACTACAAGATTAGTTTAAAAAAATCAAAATAAAATATTCCCCCAAAAAAAGAAAATCAGTACCAATATTTCATTA
>NC_090757.1:72911781-72921781 GCF_036898095.1 Palaemon carinicauda
TAAACGGTAGCATTTAAGAAGCAATTTTTATTTTCAAGTCAGAAAATAAAGTTTGTGACTATAGATAGGAAAAACAAACCTGAAAATTGTTCAAATATTAGGTCAAATACGATGTCACGAAGATCAGCTGTAAAATCTAAATAATAATAATAATAATAATAATAATAATAATAATAATAATAATAATAATAATAATAATAATAAAATGAAATAAAATAAAAGAATATAGGAAACGTATCGCCGTATTTAGTTACCATGTGGCCGAGTGGTAAGTCATTGTTCATACAAGTTTCCTGGACCAAGGTTCGACTCCCAGCCGGTCAGAAGCTGTTGTCTTTGTGTAATTTCACCTGGGGCTCCGATCCCGAGGTCGTTAAGAGAATCCAGACATTAATGTATCCAAAATATTTGGCTTATTTAGATATGAAAAACACGTCTAAATGCACAGCATTTATGATAAATATATGTATATATACATACATACATACATATATATATATATATATATATATATATATATATATATATATATATGTATGTATGTATGTATATATATATATATATATATATATATATATATATATATATATATATATATGTACTGTATATATATATATATATATATATATATATATATATATATATATATATATATATATATATATATATATATATATATATATTTATGACGCTAGTATCTTATGCTGGATTTTTTACTTTATCAATCAATACAAAAACTGATAAAAAATTATATGTTAATAATGCATAGGAAGAAGTTAAATCGAACCTGGAATGAAAAAAAAGAATTAAAGTAAACGACTGTACTTAGAATAGAATTTTTCCCGTTACACCCAATATCTCCAGCAAATCTTCCCCAAAAGGGATATTTTTGTGGGAAGCATTTAAACTACACTACCCTTACTGTACTCGTATTTTCTACCTGGCCCCGCCACAGCCAAGGCCGTCTCGAATACAGGCCTGGTCAGTGGGGGTAGAAGTAGGTCGATTGATATGGAGACGGAAAAGGTAGGAGTTAAGTTGTGACAAGACGGATCAGATTAAGTCCTCAGGCTAACGGGAACACCTGGCAAAGCCACCCGGTCATCCACAACCCTTCTTTCTCTCACACAAGCACTGACCATACATACACACTTGTTTTTTTCTTGTTTTTTCTTTTTCTTTAGAGTCCCATCGCCCCAAAATTCAAAAACTGTTATTAACAACAAACGCATAGATTCAGGCTTGGATCAGTATGCTAATTTCCTTGTTATTAAATTCTCATAGAAAATATATAGAATATACGAGCACATCTTGTTATAATAAAAAAAAAATAGATGATTGAAGTTACTCTTTAATATCGTCTGCGCTTTTCTTGTTGTTATTGTGTTGAAATTTGCAGAGATGTATAATTTTTTGCAGTTGACAAAGAATGATAGATGAAAAAGCTATCGATAATTTTGTTCAGTCGAGAACAATAAACTTTGGGTGATAAAAATCATTGTGCTGCCATGAATTTTGATTGTTAAGAATACATGTACTATTATTATTATTATTATTATTATTATTATTATTATTATTATTATTATTATTATTATTAGCTAAGCTACAATGCTAGATGGAAAAGCGGGATGTTATAAGCCAAAGGGCTCCAACAGGGAAAAATAAACTACAAGGAGACTTATAACTTTGGTTGCATCCAGATTCCTTGTGTAATTAAAGAGGAATATTCAGACATAGAATTCGCTAGACAGCATTACTGAATGTACCCATCGTTAGGATGGAAGATTTTACATCTGACTACACAAAAATATGAGAAATCTTTAACATTCATGCGATTTGTAATAATTAAAACTTCTGAAGCAAATCACACAAAGAATTCAGAAGTTTGTCGATACTTAGGGTTTGTGGTAAATTTAGCTCTCAATTCCGTAACACCAGTTTGTATGTATGTACATATGAGAGAGAGAGAGAGAGAGAGAGAGAGAGAGAGAGAGAGAGAGAGAGAGAGAGAGAGAGAGAGAGAGCCGAAGTCTTTTGCACAATTATTACAAGCTATTTTGGTAGATCATTCAACGTCCGGTATATAAAGAAATGTGAATAGATGAATTTCTGTTATGCATGAGTAACCGGATTCAGAATCAACCTTTCCTTCATTTTCTCTTATACATGAAACTGTTCAGTCCATTTTTGTAGAAATCAAAGCGAACCACGTGAACACAAGAATAGCTAAATATCTATCGACCTTGAAAGCCGGCCATAATAGATGAATACCCACTCTTGGCCTGGGAATGGATTATGGATAGCTAAATGACAGTTGGTATACCGAAGACAGTTAAAAGCTTAGCGCTTTGGTTTTACGTTCATTAGTTCCGCATCTGGTGGATCAATCCAGGATAAGCTGTTGGCTAAATGACCTTGTAATTCCCTTAGGGACAAAGGAGGATTAATAAGTTGGAGGAGTCACTGGTCCGTTTCCTTTTACTAATCAATGAAACCACTGGAACAGCAGGCACACCCTGTGTAAGGAAAAATGATCATCATATTCTTCCTGTACTTGGCGCTCTGTTGTGAATTTCTTCTACGCCTTTCTTTTAGCTCGAGGTGATAAGGAAAAGATTTATAGGTATAAAGAATCCACAGTTATAAACCTTGTGTTTTTGAAAAAAAACATAGGATCTTTCACACTTTTTCAAAGTGCCTCTTCAGCTGAAGAATGAAAAAGTTTCACAAAGGCTCAAAGGTAAACTAAAAAGATATGTATATTACAAGATAAAAGGAATTGAACACCCAAAGTAGCATATTTGAAAACATCCAAATATGATCGATACACTGCCGATGTTTGATCAAACCCAGGAGAACTATCAGACGGTGGAAAGGTGTGCTGATAGGTACTATAAGAGAGCTGAATGCACGTAAGTTTTTTGTTTTTTTTCAACAAAATAACGAGCTTTTATACAAACAGTTGAGGGCAACAAGGGCAAAACAACTAAAACACTCCAAAACATACGATGGCTAGTCCACTGCAAGACAAAAGCCTCAGAAATGTCCTTATTCATGACTGTGGTTTACACAGTTTTCATTATCCTCCTGGCCATTGCACATTGGTGATGGTGGAAGACTTTAGTCTGATCACTCACTATAAACCAACCTAGTATGGGTCCCCCTGACTATTATGGCTTTGCTTATCCTAACAATACACAAAACTTTTCTATATCGTAAGGTATCCTCACTATGGATTATGTTATATATATATATATATATATATATATATATATATATATATATATATATATATATATATTCATATATGTATATTTATATATATATATATATATATATATATATATATATATTTATATATACAGTATATATATATATATATATATATATATATATATATATATACATATATATATATATATATATATATGTATATATATATATATATATATATATATATATATATATATATATATATATATATATATATATATGTATGATGTATGTATACATCATCATCATCAGCCGTTAATAGTCCACTGCAGAAAAAAGCCTCAGACATGTCCTTCCATTCAGGTCTGTTTATGTTCTTTATATGACAATCAACACCCCAAAACTTCTTAGTTCGTCAATCCATCGTCTTCTCTTCCTTCCTCTGCTTCTTTTGCAATCTTTAGGGACCCATTTTGTTATTCCTGATATCTTTCTGCTATCTGTCATTCTTATTATATCTTGTCCATGTCCATTTCTTTTTCCAACTTTGAGTTTTCCTCTCATATCCAAGTTCCTCGTTTTCTGTCTCTTAGTGTTATTCCCATCACATTCTTCCATTAGCTTTTTGAGCTGTAACAAGCTTTATTCTAAGGCTTTAGTAGGGCTCCACGTTCCTGATGCATAACTTGATACTGGTAGTACCATCTTATTAAATTCTTTTCTTTTTAGAGAAAGTGTCATTTTAATTTTCATAATCTCATTTTGGTTACCAAAATCTCTCAATCCTAGCTTATCATTCTTTTAATTCCCGTCTCATGTCCTTGGGAAAGACATTCTATCTGTCTTAAGTACGTATAGTCATTATCAATCTCTAGAGGTATACATTCATACACACACACACACACACACACACACACACACATATATATATATATATATATATATATATATATATATATATATATTTATATAAATACATATATATATATACACACACACACACACACACACACACATATATATATATATATATATATATATATATATATATATATATATATATATATATATATATATATAATATATATATATGGAAATAAACTCATATTTTAATATGATCACTTCCTTCAGAATAGTTTTAGGTTTGAAAATAAAAAAATTCCTCAAACAATTATGTTCATCGCTACTCCATGAACAATAATCTAATTGAAGTGAGAAGATTTATTGACTATCCGGTATACTTTTATCATGTAAGTGTGTTTAATCTATGTTCTGAATATTTATTTAGTTTTCAGTAATTATTTCTTCAAAATGTCAGGTCAATAAAGGTTTTGTAAAGTCCTGAGTATTTTAGGGAATTAGCTATAATTCAGGACCGCGTAACATATAAGGTTTTTGTTATGGAGTACAAAATTTCAGTTTGTTTTCATGGAAGTGTCTTACTTATTGATTGAGAAATTTTGAGATCCCTTCTCCCCTTCTACAATATTTGAAAACTGAAAACTAACTATGACGATACATTTCTTACATTCTTTTATTTCAATTCATTTTATTTTTATTTATTTATTTTTCTTTTTTTGTCTTGGTGCCATCGTGTTTGACCTAACATTTGGACCATTTTCAGGATGGTTTTTCATATTTCATAGGCACCAGCTTTATTTTTTGACTTGGGAAAATTTGATTCGTAAGTGCAACCGTTCTTTTATCTCTCTATTTCATTCCAGATTTTATTTAATTCCTTCCTATATATTACTAAATTAGATCATTTTCCAGTTTGGGTATCAATGAATAAAGTAAAACTTAAAGCTTAAGCTACTGGCATCCTATAATACACATCTTATCTCTGAAGGGAAACAAAGATAATTGTTTATTTATTTTTCATCAATACGTAGATCATTAACTTTCTTCAAAACCTATGCACACACAAAACTTTATTATATAACAAATTTTTAAAGTATAAAGACCTTGATTTAAACCCTGATTATAATAACACACACACACATACACACACACAGTCACTCAAGTTTCTTGGACAAAAACAGTCGTCGCCAGAGGAGTGTAGGTCGATGCCAAATGAGTCTAGGACTTATCCATGACAATAACCCTTCTTTGCATCTTCATGTTACAAAGCCTTGGTATATCTTACAGCTCACAACAAAACGATTTCTTCTTGCAATAGAGCTCATTACTTGGATCTTTTGTCAATCACATACTTATTTTCTGTGTTCCGTGAGTGATTTCTCATTATTTGTAATAGTTCGCTCTGAACTTAAAACTCTAGTCTTTATAGCAGAGGAGAAAATCAAAACACTGCAAGAACCATTACAGAAGAGTGTCGAAAGAGGTGATGGTCATGGCAATAGACTCGGTTCTATTTTAGATGAGAAGAAAACGTTGCTTATAGGAGATTCGAGTTTACAGGAAGTAAGAAGAAGTGACTTTAAAGAATACACTCTAATTAGGACCCTCCCTGAAGCAAATATGTCTCTAATTAAGTCATGGAAAAAGGAAAATCTGGATCACCCCTTAAGCGAATGCATTATCTATGGTGGTGCTCAGGACATTCTTGGGGAAAATTATGTATCGGAGATGGTTGTGGATGAAATTGGAGAAATTGTCGCAGAGTTGAAAAGTAAAAATGAACATATCAGCATTAAAATATGTGAGCTTGTTCCAAGCTTGAAATCAGATGATATTGTTAACAAAATTAATGATTTTAATACCAAGTTGCTTGGCTTGTGTCAACACAACGGTGTTATTTACATTGGGACCCAGAACTATTTCAGGCTTGGAACGGGAGACATAGATGAAAACTGCTATGATAATAAAGATGGTCTGTCATTTAAGTAGAATAGGAGCAGTCAGGTTATTGGATGCAATCGTATCCACATCTCAGGGTAGTATTGTTAGAGAAAACTGGAATGAGACTAAATGGAAGGCACACAAACAAAAGAATGTTGGAAAAAGATCTGTAATAGAGAATAACTATGGAAATCACCATGTAAGAAACCATAGAAACTTTAGATATGGAAGTGACCCCAGCCATTCAATGCCATATAAATTGAGAACTGGAACTAATAGGAGAGATCAAGTTGAGACTCATAGTGTTAGGAATAGACAAAAAAAAAAAAAAAAAAAAAATAGTTTGAACCATTTTAATTGTTATGCTCCTAGGAATAATTTTTCTGACAATAGACCGGCATACGGAAGAGGTTGCTACAACTGTGGTGAATTTAACCACAGACTGTCAAATTGTAGATACGACCATAAACTAAAGTGTAATTAGTGCCACGAATATGGTTCTAAGAGCAAATTATGTAGTATTTTGCAAGGGAACTAGAAAGATGGCCAAGATGATAGTGCCGAAGAGTTTAAGTCTACCAATCGCTGTAATTTTATTACTATTATATATATTAATGCACAATCACTTCCAAGCAATAAACAGGTAATTGAACTTTTATTAGAAAAAGACAATTTTGATATTTTATGTGTGAGTGAAACGTGGCTATATCCTTATATGAATGATGCCTATATTAATATTCCCTCTTATCAACTTTATCGAGATGATCATGGCCGAGGGGGTGGAGTTTGCATATATGTCAAAGATTATTTAAAGGTAAATGTAATAAATAATTGCATTGAAAAACAGGAGGGCATTGAACCTAAGTGGTTATCAGTAAAACACCGTAAATTACCGTTAATTATTTTAGGTTGTATATATCGTCATCCAAAAGCAAATGTTTCATCTTTTAATTATATTTCAGATTCTTTTAAAAACGTAATTTTACGAAACAAGCCAATTTTTATACTTGGAGATTTTAACGACGACTTGCTCAAAACAGACAACAAAATGAATAAAGTTGTAAATAACCTAAAGTTACACCAACTCGTTACAAAACCAACCAGAGTAACTTCAGAATCAGCAACGTTGATAGATTTACTAATTACTAATAATAAGGAAATGGTACTCGATTCGGACGTTATTCCAAGCCCAGTAGGCGACCATGAAGCTATCATAGTTACCTTAAATTTACGTAAACCTAATAAACAACCCATTCATAAAACTTTCCGATGTCTTAAGAATTATTCTCAAGTGAGTATTTGTAATTTGGTGATGGAAGAAACAGCCACTTTGAATGGCATTTTAAACACTGATAATGTAAGTTCTCAAGTACAAATTTTAACGATTTTTTTTTAACCAAATGTATTGATAAATGTGCTCCAATAGTAACGAAAGTAATCACCCGCCCCCCCCCCCCTAAACCCTGGATAACTAATAACATAAAAAAAATATAATAATAAGAGATAAATTACAAAACGATATCAAGATGGATAGGAATATTAAAATATTGAGAAATAATTTTAAAGAGAAAAAGAAAGAAGTAAAAATTGAAATGGATAATAGTATGAAACAACACTACAGGAACGAACTTTTAAGTAATAAGAATAACTTACGTACTTCCTGGAAAATGGTGCGTTCAATTCTGCCCAATAACACTAACAAAGAATCTCAAATAGAAAATGAAGATTTAACTGACAAGGCAGAAAAAATTAATGACTATTTTGCGAATGTAGGAAGAAAGACATATGAACGAACGCAAGAAGAACTGGCCAGGAATGATAGAACTGCACAAACTGATGAAATAATTACATTCCCAAACAATCACTTATATTCTTTTAAACCGTCACCTGTTGACTGCAATACTGTCATTATAGTCATTAGTTCCCTCAAAGAGTCAAATGCGTACGGATCCGATGGCATACCGCTACGTTTCATAAAAGATACTCTATATATAATTTTATTTTACATTACTATAATTATTAATACATCTATTGTAACTAATATCTACCCAGAAACGTGGAAAAATCCCCATGTTCCTTATTTTAAAAGCGGAGATAGAGACGAAATTTCTAATTACAGGCCAATTTCTTTACTCCCGGTCTTATCTAAGATATTAGAAAAAATAGTATCAAGTCAGTTAACTGAATACTTAGAAAGTAACCACCTCATTTCTAAGAGTCAACATGGCTTTCGACCAAAACTGTCAACGGAAACAGCACTATTAAAAATATCGGATAAAATCTACGATAACATAGACAAGAAGAAAATTTTCCTTTTACTACTTCTCGATCTGTCGAAAGCTTTTGATAGTGTGAACCATGAAATTTTGCTGGGTAAATGTCAAACACTTTATATTGATCCATCCTGGTTCACAGACTATTTACGTAATCGAGTACAATCTGTCAGACTCAAAAATGTTGTCTCAACCCCTAAAAACGTCGGTTTTGGTGTACCTCAAGGTCAATCCTAGGACCAATTTTATTCAACATCTATGTAAATGACCTGAGAAATTTTGAAGTGACTGTTTCATTGTTCAGTATGCTGATGACACTCAAATAATAATTGATGGCTATATCGATAACTTGGAAGATTTAGTACGCAAAGCTGAGGAGATTTTATATAGAGTGAAGATGTATTTTCAAATAAATGGCTTATTGTTGAATGAAAGTAAAACGCAATGTATATTCCTAGGCTCCATGCAATATCTATCCGAAATCGGGGATAACATCAAAATCAATTTTAACGGGGCCATCATCGAACCTATGGAATCCGTAAAAATTTTTGGAGTGCACTTCGATAAACACATGACATTCGAAAAACATACTGATGAACTGCACAGAAAAGTTATGGGGACACTTATTTATCTCAATAGACTAAAAAATCTATTCGAACCAGAAACTCGCCTAATCGTAGTGCAATCGTTAGTATTAAGTTTAACTCATTACTGCTATATAATATGGGGCTTAACAAGCAACGTCCTTATGCAACGAGTACAAAGACTCCAAAATTTTGCGGCTCGGGTGGCCATGGGTACAGTAAGAAAATATGATCATATATCTCCAATTTTGCTAGAACTGGGTTGGTTGAAAGTGAAAAACAAGTACACTTTTGATGTCTTTGCTTTTGTTTTTAAAGTTTTAAAAATATATATCTATCTATACACCTGTCTATATGTATGTATCTATCTATCTATCTAGCTACCTATCTATCTATCTCTACCTATCTATCTCTCTATCTCTATCTATCTATCAATATATCTATCTATCTATCTCTCTATATATGTATCTATCTATCTATCCATCTATCTTTCTATCTTTGCATCTATCAATCTATTTATCTATCTATCTCTACCTATCTATCTATCTATTTATCTATCTATCTCTACCTATCTATCTATCGATCTATCTTTGTATCTATCTCTCTATTTATCTATCTATCTCTACCTATCTATCTATCGATCTATCTTTGTATCTATCTCTCTATTTATCTATCTATCTCTACCTATCTATCTATCTGTATCTATCTATCTATCTCTACCTATCTATCTCTCTATCTCTATCTATCTATCAATCTATCTATCTATCTATCTCTATATATATGTATATATCTATCTATCCATCTATCTATCTATCTTTGTATCTATCTATCTATTTATCTATCTATCTCTACCTATCTATATATCTATCTTTGTATCTATCTATCTATTTATCTATCTATCTCTACCTACCTATCTATCTATGTATCTGTATCTATCTCTCTATCTATCTATCTCTACCTATCTATCTCTCTATTTCTATCTATCTCTACCTATCTATCTCTCTATCTCTATCTATCTATCTATCTCTATATATGTGTATCTATCTATCCATCTATCTATTTATCTATCTTTTTATCTATCTATCTATTTATCTATCTATCTAGCTATCTATCTGTGCATATATCTAT
>NC_090757.1:72934281-72936781 GCF_036898095.1 Palaemon carinicauda
CTTGATACAGAATTATAAAACTAAACAGCAGAAAACGGAATGAATTAACATTCATATGTATAGATGAATATATATATATATATATATATATATATATATATATATATATATATATATATATATATATATATATATATATATATACAGTATATATATATATATATATATATATATATATATATGTGTGTGTGTGTGTGTGTGTATGTATGTATGTGTGTGTGTGTGTGTGTCAGAATAAGACCTCTTGACTAAGCTGAACAGATGAGTTCTTTCTGATAGTCGCCAAACAAACAAAAAACCTCTGACAAAACAGTTTTTTGCTCTCCAGGCCCTCTTGGTGGGAATGGGTCTTTGGCCTCTTCCTGGAGGCACCAAAGGTGGGCGTCTAAGATGAACCGAAAACCCTTCATTCCTCCGGAATCGCCGGAGGTGATTTCATTATTCCTTTTTATTCTGTTTGATATTAGAAAAAGACAGAAGGTCTTTCCTCCTCTTTCTAGAATTCTTTGAAGACTTTAAGCTCAAACGAAACTCCCACATAAGGCTTCAGATACTTTTAGTTCTCTCCAAAGTCAAACGTTGTCTCCAAAGTCTTCAAAAGAATATTATGTTTTAAAGATCGCTCAAGTCTTTACAAATTGGGATTCATCTTCTTCAGGATTAAAGAAGTCTTCGCTGCAGCATTATGAAAATATCCTGGAGACAGTGTGTGAAGAACTAAGAGTCTCCGGAGGCTCAAAAGTCAATCTCAATGGATATATGTCTTTAAGGGATTGGAGACTTTATTTTTCTCGTAATAAGCCAAGCCAAATTGAATGATGGAAGCACCTCCGGCGATTCCGGAGGAGTCATGGGTATCCTCTGATACTCTCAGAGGGACCCTTCCCCTCCATTCCTCCCACCTTCAAACTCTACCCCCTCCTATCCTCCCTCCTTCTCCCTCCCTTCCTTCTCCTTTCCTCGCCCCTTCTCACTCCCTCCCCCTCCTTTCCTCCGCCCTTTTCACTTCCTTCCTCCTCCTTTCCTCCATCCTTCCCACTCCCTTCCCACTCCTTTCCTCCCTCCTTCTCAGTCCCTTCCTCCTCCCTTCTCACTCCCTTCCCCCTTCTTTCCTCCCTCCTTCTTTCCTCCCCCCTTCCCACTCTCTTCTCCCTCATTTCCTCCCCCTTCTCACACCCTTAGCCCTCTTTTCCTCCGTCCCTCTCACTCCCTTCCTCCTCCCTTCTCCCTACCTTCCCCCTCCTTCCCTCCCTCCTTCTCACTCCCTTCCCCATTCTTTCCTTCCCCCTTCTCACTCTCTTCCCACTCCTTTCCTCTCTCCTTCCCACTCCCTTCCCACTCTTCCTCCCTTCTCACTCCCTTCCCCTCCTTTCCTTCCCCCTTCTCACCCTCTTCCCCCTCTTATCCTCTCTCCTTCCCACTCCCTTCCCCCTCCTCCCCCCCTTTTCACTCCCTTCCCCTCCTTTCCTTCCCCCTTCTCACCCTCTTCCCCCTCCTATCCTCTCTCCTTCCCACTCCCTTCAACCTCCTCCCCCCTTCTCACTTCCTTCCCCTCCTTTCCTTCCCCCTTCTCCCCCTCTCCCCCCTCTTATCCTCTCTCCTTCCCACTCCCTTCCCCCTCCTCCCCCACTTCTCACTCCCTTCCCCTCCTTTCCTTCCCCCTTCTCACCCACTTCCCCCTCCTATCCTCTCTCCTTCCCACTCCCTTCAAGCTCCTCCCCCCTCTCACTCCCTCCCCCTCCTTTACTCCGCCCTTCTCACTTCCTTCCCCCTCCTTTCCTCCATCCTTCCCACTCCATTCCCACTCCTTTCCTTCCTCCTTCTCAGTCCCTCCCTCTTCCCTTCTCACTCCCTCCCCCTTATGTACAGTGAAACACACACTCATATATATAATTATATATATATACATATATATGTATGTATATATACATATACATACATATATATATATATATATATATATATATATATATATATATATATATGTATATATATTCTTACGAAGCTGTTCTAGTGTAGAGTAAATATATTAATTCATAAATGATTTTATTTATATTTCATTTTTGCATTGGAGAGAGGTTACCCAGCTCTTAAGGTGAGTTTTCCTTTTCCTTTCACGTAAATTTTGTTACGAAGTCTTATTTAATCTGTTTGTGATCATACACAACAGGAACAACGGCTTATGTAAGTTCCTTTTATATTTCATGAGGTTTTGCATCATGTTTGTGTGAGAATATGCAGTGTACTACGTGTTATGTTTTCGAAGGACCTAGTGATAGGATGTTGTTGTCGTTTTTTTTTTTTTTTTTTTTTTTTTTTTTTTTTTTTTTTTTTTTTGGTGATAAAGCTTTGGCAGAGCTAGCTGACTGAGAGTGCAGTCTGGTGTGGAGTGAGTAGCGTTCGAGAGAGCAATACTTGGTAATTCTGACACCCTAGGCTCAGCCCCCAAGCTACCAGACCTCGATCCTGGAATCTTATGGAATAGCCATATCTCTTATAA
>NC_090757.1:72939281-72956781 GCF_036898095.1 Palaemon carinicauda
CATGATTCTATGATATTGCGTTTTGTTATGTCCTTACAATATGATATTTCTTTTACCCCTTTCCAATTAATGGTGTGATTACAGTTATTCAGATGCTGAAACAAACTGCTTGTTTGGTTTTCTGTTCGAATATTATATCTGTGTTGTTTTAGTCTTGTTTCGAGATCTTTACCACTTTGTCCTACATATCTTTTATTGCATTGATTACATGGGATTTCATAAACACATCCATTGCTTTATACAGGTGAATTTCTAATTAACATATTCTTTAAAGTTCTATTCTTTAAAAAAATCATTAACATTAAAAACTTTCATTAATCTAAATATTCTCAAGAAATCACTGGGGAAGGGTAAGATGGGAAGGTTCTTATATTAAAATCAGTTTAGAGTCTGTTTCATAAAAAGTTTTCTTTTCTTTATAGAAAGCTGCGTCGATGAAATTTTCCGGGTATTGTAAATTACCTACAATATCCCGGATCTTCCTATTCTCAGCTTTAAGGAATTCAGGGCAACTGACCCGCAGTGCCCTTATAAAACAGAGATGAAAATACCATAATTTTTGTCCTGGGATGATGATTAGAGTAAAAATGAACGTAGGAGTCCACATTTGTCGGTTTTCTATAAACTGAGAATCTAAAACCTCTACCATTTCTTAAAATTAATACATCTAAAAAGGCCAACCTATTGTCTACTTCTATTTCAATTTTAAATTTTATAGTCGGTACTAGATTATTTATTGCTGTTAAAAACATGTTTTCCTTTTTGTTGATGGGTCAAACACAGAATATGTCGTCAACATACATTACCCAAAGGATGCCAATAGGTATTATTCTTGGAAGGTACCTGGTTTCAAGAAATTCCATATATAAATTACTCAACAAGGGTGACAGAGGGTTTCCCATTGCCATACCAAATTTTTGTTCATAATATTTCTTTCCGAAGACGAATTTGCATCCCTTGATACATACAGTAGTTTTATTAATTTTACCATGGTGTTAGAGTCAACAGAGAAAGAAGGGGGAGGGAGTGAGAAGGGAAGAGGAAGGGAATGAGAAGGAGGGAGGAAAGGAGTGGGAAAGGAGTGGGAAGGATAGAGGAAAGGAGGGGGAAGGAAGTGAGAAGGGCGGAGTAAAGGAGGGGGAGGGAGTGAGAGGGGGGAGGAGCTTGAAGGGAGTGGGAAGGAGAGAGGATAGGAGGGGGAAGAGGGTGAGAAGGGGGAAGGAAAGGAGGGGAAGGGAGTGAGAAGTGGGGGGAGGAGGGGGAAGGGAGTGGGAAGGGGAGAGGATAAGAGGGGGGGAGGGTGAGAAGGGGGAAGGAAAGGAGGGGAAGGGAGTGAGAAGGGGGGAGGAGGTTGAAGGGAGTGGGAAGGAGAGAGGATAGGAGGGGGAAGAGGGTGAGAAGGGGGAAGGAAAGGAGGGGAAGGGAGTGAAAAGGGGGGGAGGAGGGGGAAGGGAGTGGGAAGGAGAGAGGATAAGAGGGGGAAGAGGGTGAGAAGGGGGAAGGAAAGGAGGGGAAGGGAGTGAGAAGGGAGGAAGAGTGGGAAGGGAGTGGGAAGGAGAGAGGAAAGGATGGGAAGAGAGTGAGAAGGGGGAAGGAAAGAAGAGGGAAGGGACTGAGAAGGAGGGTGGGAAGGAGGGGGAAGGTAGTGAGAAGGGGGAGGAAAGGAGGGTGAAGGGAGTGAGAAGGGAGGAGGAAGGGAGTGAGAGGGACGGAGGAAAAGAGGGCTAAGGGTGTGAGATGGGGGAGGAAAAGAGGGAGAAGAGAGTGGGAAGGGGGGATGAAAGAAGGAGGAAGGGAGTAAGAAGGAGGGAGGAAAGAAGGGGGAAGGGAGTGAGAAGGGAGGAGGAAGGGACTGAGAAGGAGGGAGGAAAGGAGTGGGAAGGGAGTGGGAGGGATGGAGGAAAGGAGGAGGAAGGAAGTGAAAAGGGCGGAGGAAAGGAGGGGGAGGGAGTGAGAAGGGGCGAGGAAAGGAGAAGGAAGGGAGGGAGAAGGAGGGAGGATAGGAGGGGGTAGAGTTTGAAGGTGGGAGGAATGGAGGGGAAGGGTCCCTCTGAGAGTATCAGAGGATACCCATGACTCCTCCGGAATCGCCGGAGGTGCTTCCATCATTCAATTTGGCTTGGCTTATTACGAGAAAAATACAGATGACTAAAGTCTCCAATCACTTAAAGACATATACCCATTGAGATTGACTTTTGAGCCTCCGGAGACTCTTAGTTCTTCACACACTGTCTCCAGGATATTTTCATAATGCGGCAGCGAAGACTTCTTTAATCCTGAAGAAGATGAATCCTAATTTGTAAAGACTTGAGCGATCTTTAAAACTAATATTCTTTTGAAGACTTTGGAGACAACGTTTGACTTTGGAGAGAACTAAAAGTATCTGAAGCCTTATGTGGGAGTTTCGTTTGAGCTTAAAGTCTTCAAAGAATTCTAGAAAGAGGAGGAAAGACCTTCTGTCTTTTTCTAATATCAAACAGAATAAAAAGGAATAATGAAATCACCTCCGGCGATTCCGGAGGAATGAAGGGTTTTCGGTTCATCCTAGACGCCCACCTTTGGTGCCTCCAGGAAGAGGCCAAAGACCCATTCCCACCAAGAGGGCCTGGAGAGCAAAAAACTGTTTTGTCAGAGGTTTTTTGTTTATTTGGCGACTATCAGAAAGAATTCATCTGTTCAGCTTAGTCAAGAGGTCTTATTCTGACACACACACACACATACATACATACACACACACACACACACACACACATATATATATATATATATATATATATATATATATATATATATATATATATATATATATATATACATGTAAAAGTTAATTCATTCTGTTTTCTGCTGTGTAGTTTTATAATTCTGTTTCAAGAGAAGTAAATAAGCTTTAATAATTCATATTTCCTGTCTCATCTTATCCTCCCTTCGGTGTCCCTCCCTCACTCCCTCTTTCTTTTAAGTCTCAATAGGTCGAGCTACTCCCCCTCGCCCACATTCTCCATGCAATACTTTGGAGCTCCTCTTTTTTCGCTTAACGGGAGAGGGTAGAGTCTTAGATGGGGATTGTTGGCTAATTATGCTAGGTTAGTTCAGTTTAGGATAAGAATAGATGAACTTAGATTATAGAGTATAAATATGGTAGAATTTTATCTGTAATACACCGTATGTGCCTATGCAGTATGACAGACTACTAGTAAACCCCGTTAACAAGGACACTCTACGAGATATTACGTGACGTGTCACCTGAGATAAGGAGATACTGAAGCCCGTTGACCATAAAACTTCATCAGGACTGTGAGGTTAACTTATCTAATAAACTTCAAGATTAAGAAAATGTGACGTGCACATAAAATTAAGACTGAAAATTCATTCTATTACGCTGACCTAATTTTTTTCCCTACGGATTAAGTATCTTGCAAATTTTTAGTAAGCGGTATATACCAAGACAATTTTATAATTACCTACCCAAACAATAGACAAATTTTTCATAACGCCTAATTTATCAGACAAGTTAAAGAATAAAGACGAACGAATTATCTACATTCACAAAAAAATGATAAACTTGATAACTTTCAATAAAAATATTACCAAATTGAATTACTTCTATTCAATGCAAAATCAAATACAATGACTCCTCACCTGAGGCGATGTGCACCAATGCTTAATGGGATATAGAAACACGACAGATAAATGACACAACCAAAGGCGAAGTGTTACAGCAAAACCATACAAGGAGCCTTTATTCAATAACATCATTGACTGAATAAACGAAAAGAGGGGGGGGGGGGGCCTAACTGTGTAATCCTACCACTAGGTCACAAATGAGACGACAGTCCGTATATCAGGAAGAAAAATAAGTCTACATGATCTTCTACGAGGATATCACGACAACTATAAGGTGAAATAAAATATAAAAATTACAATATCTATTCTTCATTAAACTGAAAATATCAACCAAAGAGTGTGACAGTTCAAAGAATACTTCGTGAAAAAATTAGCAAGAAGTATTGCATCAATTACGATGAATTATATAATATTGAATGAAAAAAGAAGCTGAGAAATATCCTATTTCTTATCAGAGATGTAATAAATAATATCGTACAACACATAACTCTTATCCGTTGTTGATTTCTGTAATAGTTTAAATTATAGTAGAGGAGAAAAAGTCACTATCCTCTCGTTCAGTTAACTTAACGATCAGATAAAAACCATTTTAAGTAATCTACTACGGTTTAATGATATCCATTATCCGCTCTTCCCAACGTCGGCTGGAAACACCAAATTCCCATTAGCCTGGAATTAACTTTTTGTTCAATTCTATTAATGAAGTCCCCACCCTTTTATCCACATCTTCTAATTAGTCTGTATGTTGAAAAGAGTCCTTTTTAGAAAGCCAGTAACTGTTGAATGAATAAAACAACAGATGACAGAGTGAATACCAAGCTTTGAAAATGTGAAAGGTTCTTGGAACGACAATGCAGCTTGAAACAAGAAATGTTCGTCAACAGTGTGCGAGTGTTTGCACGATCTTGTTTCTCTCTATGCACAGACAATTATTTGGTTTGTTTCTTTACATCTGACAGTTCTTATTCCTATAAGAATAATCTATTATGAAAAATCCCGTAAAACATTTATTTCAATGTATGTCAATTTTTCCTCCTACTCTAAAAAAGATAAACAAAATAAATGTTTCAGTAACAAGAGACAATCAATCACACTGACGATTCGTTAAACATCGGATTTATCTGCGAATCAACATCTCACGACGTAAAGTTATGGACTGATCATAAACGAACCACCTTTATGATTGGGTTGAAGGAACATGAAATAGCTAAAGTTCTTAAAGGAAACCAAAAACTACATCCGTTATTACTAGCGGCATCAAGAGGATAACCCTAACCCAAAATATAATTGGAAAACTCGCATATATACGTTATTTCATTTTTCTTTCCTTCCCCCAGAAACTTACGAATTTTCTTTTCTTCCACTATGTGGTTTTTCTTGAAATACGTAACACAAGATATCATCAATTGGAAGAAATATCACATTCTGTACCATTCGTAAATTCTGTGTAGGTAAACAAGCAGTTTATCTTGTGGTTATTTGAAAATATTAGCGTTATTTATTTTCAAATTTTATTAACATTCTGAATATGTACAGTTGGATTCAAGAGTCCCTGGTACACCTTCCTCCAAAGAAGTTCACCCTGCCATATCTTTACTTCGCGGTGAGTAACCCAAGATATGGTGATCTGGGCTAAACATAAAAACTCGTGGCGTTACAAGGGTGTGGCTGGGTGCAAGTCCTCAGAGCGAGACATACCAGGAATTCATGTGTCCAACTGTACTATGCTAAATAAAAGACACAAGTTGCACCTGTTTGAAACCAAAAACAAATAACAAAAAATAATTTACCGAACTCGTATCGGATAAAAGACCCAGAAAAAATAAGTAAAAAAGAAATGTTAAAACATCAACGGATATAAACATACGCAATAAAACTTTTTCGCGCGACCACGGATAACTGGAGAACCCCATTTAAGAAATTGGAGGAGATCCTTTGCGTCTCAAGGCGAGGTCAATAACTCAAAACTTCTAAAATATATACATATGTAGTTTAAAAAACAAGACCATCGCTTCACAGTAAGCGCAAACAATATCTTATTTGTATTACCTCCGCCAAAGAGGTTATTAAATAGACCGTATATTTATTTATTTGTCTGTGTGTCTGTGGACATCATTACGTCAAAACTACACGATGGATTTTGACGAAATTTTCACCAGAGATAGATGTACTGAAGAGTTCATTGTTCGACCAAAAATAGATGAGATTTAACAAAAACAGTCACAAAACTTCCCCGTATTATCTATCAATATTACAACATTTAAAACGCCAATGGAAATTCCCTTTACTGACATTATCAAATTCCAAATATATTAACATTAGTTAAAAAGGATATCTAAATTGTTGGGTAAATGTTCTTTTATTAAGATAATACCTAATTTGACTTGGTTCAGGAAACACTGAAGACGTATTAAACAACACAGAAAACCGGATGGATAGAATAAGAAGGAAACAAAATGAACATAACAATAAAACAATCTAAATTTAAAGAGGGGGGGGGAGAGATGATATGCAGCCCAATTTGAAAATAAGATTTTCTTAATTTCCAGCATGACACGAATGCCATACAACCGCTATTTACTAATTAGTTACGTAGCATGACTAATTTAATAAGGTGGCGTCTGCACACGAAAATAGTATCAGGTTAAGGTTACTAACCAAACAAATAATTCTAAGTGGTCATCTATGTACTGTATATGCTCCGTGGAAACACTAAATTATGGTCATTAACTTATTGTAATATTATATTATTATCCTGAATATTGTCATTATTATTACTTGCCAAGCTACAACCCCGGTTTAAAATGCAGAATTCTACAAGAATAAGGGCTCCAACAGGAAAAGTGGCCGAGTGAAGAAAGGAAATAAGGATGTTGCAATTAAACTATTTTTAGAGTAAGTGATGAATAGAGTATTAAAATATGTTTTTAAAATTAGTACCAATTATATAATAGATCAGTTATTTATAAACTAAAAATCGAGATTTATGTCAACATGCCAAAGTATCAGAATAACACTCTTCGAAATATTCAACTTTATTTCATTAACTGTAATTACAAGTAAAATACACAATAATATATTAATAACCTTTCACTAAGAGATTATATGGTAATAATTTTTAGGTTTGACGTTATTAACAAAACCTAAGAGGGAGACTCAATCACTACTAAATAAGTTTGGTTAAATATTTGAAAATTTTCTCATTTGCAAAAATTAACTCTGAAATTATGCGATGTACTTTCATCTTCGTTAGTTTGTCTAATGTAAAGTTCGGATGTCAATCCTCAATCACGGAAGAGAAAATGAAATAATTAGTTTTCTTACGTTGTAAATATAATCATGGTTGTCTGCAGCAACATGAAGCAAGAAACGTATCTACTCGAAATAGAAATGTACTTTTTACATGAACCTAAGGTCTATTAATAGACACTACATGACTCAGAATCCATCTGATTCCAACACTAATAAACAATTTGGGAAAATTTCGTTCTCAGGAAATAAAACTCCTCTGCGTCTTAAGATTCAAAGCATCGGATAAAGTCAGAACCTAATTTATTCGCCTTTGCCTAAGTTTTAATGAGAACAATCAGCTGCTCCAGTTTCTGCAAACATGGAAACACTGGAGTTTCTCAAGCAGGAGCATACAAAAGCGGAGCTTTACGATTATATAAAAATGTATTCTCTCTCTCTCTCTCTCTCTCTCTCTCTCTCTCTCTCTCTCTCTCTCTCTCTCTCTCTCTCTCTCTCTCTCTCTCTCCGTATATATCTAAAAATATTTTACTGTAAAATCCATTAACAAAACTAAAGGGGCAAGACGTACTTGACCTCATTTTCTTGACCTTTTGCATGTATTCTTGACCTTCCAAAATTTAATCATGTATGAAAGTTGTCAATTATCCCATGATTTTTAAAAATACTTTTATTTACCATAGAACATAATCCTATCAACTTAAACGCATTCAAGAAAATGAATGAAACTGAATATTCAGCATAGACAGGAATAAATCTTACCAGGAATATTCATCAAAAAATAAAGTAAATCACAGAACAAAATATAAAAACTCCTTTCAAAGTTAAATTACTGAAAGATTTTCTGACTGACAAGTAACGGAAAGTATAATGAACGTAACCAGATAATGAAAATCCAACATACCGTAACTAGAGAATAACTGAAATGAAATCAATCCCTCCATAAGATTTAAACACTAAACAGCCAAGAGAACTATTGAATTTAGTGACGTAAAATATTCAACGATACAGAAGGTTCATAACAAAATGAACACATATTTTCTAAGTTGTAATTAAATCTATACTTCTCTTAATTACATCTACTTTGAACAAATAAAGACGATCCTACCATCGTTTATATTTCCGATCTCGATGCCTCTGACATCACGTTAATCACAGCCAATTCAATTCTTCAAACAGGGAACATGTTTCATTACGAAGGCATCTTAGGGTTATTTCTTCTCCAATATTGAATTTCCACAAAGATTTACAACCTCCAATCCAGCCCCGTATTCGCATAGATTTTATTCTAATCTGACAATACTAATTTTCGATGATAATATGGGGATAAAAATTCACTTTTTCAAAGGCAATGTAGTTTACGAATTTTGAAATCAGATAATGTTATTTATTAAAATAAAATCACCTAATAATGAAAAAAACTAAAATGTTTGTCTTGCAAGCAAGTTTCCAAACTGTGTATTGCGAATGGTGTTAAGGCAAATAGTGGCAGAATAAATGCTTGCATGAAAGAAAAGGGTTAATCCTAGAATACGCAATACAAAATAAACATTCCAATGAATAAAACTTGTATATTGGCGACGGAAAAAGTACCAGCACCATATAAACTCCTAAATGAGTCCTTATTGAAGCTTGGCCATTCTAAGCGAATCCAGTTCTTTCATTAGTGTCTATCCACCCTGACTCAAACCAGCTATTGGACTCATCTTTAGACACGCAGGACATTCTTCGACATGAAAATAACCTCATAATAACACCGTCATTATTACTTATATAGGTTAAACAAAAACGCCTCATTCTCACGTTATCCCTTCATCAAGAAGAAGAAGAAGAAGAAGAAGAAGAAGAAGAAGAAGAAGAAGAAGAAGAAGAAGAAGAAGAAGAAGAATTGATTTTTGCAAAATAATCAAACTCCCAAAGAAACAAACAAGATTAACCAAAACATAACGTCCTTGAATTATTCGAAAAAATCAAAGGGCAAATCCTCAACATGGCCACTATCACAAGACTTCGAGAGAAAAAAAAATATTTGTAATATAGCTAATTACCAAAGTTTCCGTTAAAAGAAGTCTAATACGTATTTCAAATAAACATAGAAGACGTATGTAATATGAATTTAAGCATGGCTAAATAATAAAATTAAAACATACATTCATAGTCGAAGTTGTCTTGTTATAACCTCGCACTACCCTATCTGTTTGGGTTGAATTCCTTCCACGGGAGTTAGTGTCTCCACTTATCATTTTAGTCTGGGCTTAAAACGATAACAAACACCAAGAATATATGATATGGTAAGATATCAATATAGCCTCAAAATCTCTTATAAAACACAAACATGCATATACTTTTAATGAGAGTAAAACGACAAAGCTAAGTCATGCACCATCTTATGGATATCCACGTAAAGCATCTTAATATTATTCGTCCTGAATAATTTTCTTATACTCTGGCATTTACGATGCCTTGAAGATTTCCTAGCAGAGGATGGGGACGATTTAGGAAGCAGCAAAGGACACTAAGCCCTTTGAAGATTTTTCATTCAGGAACAAAATGGAAGAATAAGAATAGGATAGATAAGCCGGTGAACTTTACACAATGGTCGACATCTTACAAGGCAGAATAAATCATTATAATTCGACACAAAATACGAGAGGATTCAGTTTTTTGAGAAGTCGATTCATGGGAGTGCACCTCCACTTCACTTCGACTAAAAGATCGATCCTTCGTGGGCTTTACCTTAGAATCCGATTTATCTTTGGAAGAGACATCTGGAATGTTGCAAATTACACATCCTCAATGTTAAGACTAAAACGATTGAAAATTAATGCAGTGGATGATTTGCGCAATTTAAGCGATCGCCAAATTTACAGACATATTTCAACATTTACCGTCAATTCGCGGTAATATAGAGGCAGTGTAATACCCTTCAATGCAAACTTTATTGTAGGATATTGGATATTTAACCTCATTTAGTCCTAGATATTAATTAAAGTCCATGATAATAAGAAGGGCCACCAAGTGATTGTTTCTATCACGTTTCATCAAAATCCTTTCAGACACTAAGAAGATATTTTGATGAAGCACAAGAAGAAAGATACTCAAACGCAAATTGGCGATTTTAAAATATTTCTTTCTTGGCTTGAGAGAGAGAGAGAGAGAGAGAGAGAGAGAGAGAGAGAGAGAGAGAGAGAGAGAGAGAGAGAGAGGAGAGAGAGAGAGAGAGAGAGTTTAGTTATACTCTTGTAAGCTCAGATACAAACTATATATATATATATATATATATATATATATATATATATATATATATATATATATATATATATACATATATATATACTATATATATATATATATATATATATATATATATATATATATATATATAGTATATATATATATATATATATATATATATATATATATATAATCAAAAGCCATTAATAGTTCACTGCAGAACAAGTCTCAGACATGTCCTTCCACTTCCGTCTGTTTATGGTCTTTCTGTGCCAGTCCTTGTCCGCAAACTTCCTTATTTTGTCGATCCATCGTCTTCTCTTCCTTGCTCTGCTTCTTTTGCAATCTCTATTGAGCAATTGTGTTATTCTTAATGCCCATCTATTTTCTGTCATTCTCATTATATGTCCAGCCCATGTCCATTTCTTTCCCTTGCAAGTTATTAGAATATCCTCTATTTTAGTTTGCTCTCGTATCCATGTTACTCTTTGTTCTGTCTCTTAGTGTTATTCCCATCATTATTCTTTCCATGGCTCTTTGAGTTGTAATTAGCTTATGCTCTAAGGCTTTAGTAAAGCACCAAGGTTCTGATGTATAGGTTAAAACTGGTAGGATCATCTCATTAAGTACTTTTCATTTTAATGAAAGCGGCATTTTACATTTCATAATCTCATTTGGTGACCAAATGCTCTGCATCTCATGCTTATCCTTTTAATGTCGGTCTTGTGTCCTGGTGAAACACTCACTGTCTGTCCTAAGTACGTATATTCATTAACAATCTCCAGAGGCTCGTCCACAAATCCTTTTTGTTGCCTCTCTCCATTTTCATTGAACATTATCTTAGTTTTATTAATATCTATATTCAGCCCTACATATCTGCTTACTCTATTGAAATCTTTTATCTACTTTTGTAGTTCCTCCCATGATTCGCTAATCACAACTATGTCGTCTGCAAATCTTATGTTGCTAAGGTATTCCCCATTAACATTAATTCCTACATTCTCCCAATCTAAATTCTTAAAAACTTCTTCTAGACACGCTGTGAATAATTTAGGAGAGATGGGGTTCTCCCTGTCTAACTCCTTTCTCAATTGAAATTTTCTCACAACCTTTATTATGTGTATTGAAACTTTCATTACTGCTAGTGTTTTTCACAGAATAAAAATCTTTAGCGTAATCTATAAATAGCATACAAAGTGTTTTTTCATACTCTGTTGATTTCTCAATAGATGGTTAATTACATGAATAAAGTCAGTTGTTGAATACCCACTTCTAAAGCCTGCTTGCTCTTCTGGTTGCTTAAAGTCTAGCTGTCTTTCTATTCAGCCTAATTTGATCTTTGAAAATATTTCATATATTACGAAGAGTATATATATATATATATATATATATATATATATATATATATATATATATATATATACATATATATATACATATATATATATATATATATATATATATATATATATATAAATAAACATATATTTATATATAAACATATATATATATATATATATATATTTATATATACATATATATATTATATATAATACAGAACATACAGTATGTGTATACACATATATAATTTCGCGTCCAATAGGAGTTAAGCTGACTAATACTGTCCTTAAAAAGAAATGTTGTTCTGGATAAAAACTGTCTTGAAAAATTAAACATTCTCTTGTTATTCTACTTAGAGGAATCGGTTTTAATCTTAATGCATTTATTTTCAAAGGACCTATACTGGAAAGTGTTCAAGATCCACTTTCCTACATGATAATGAATGCATTCGTATACTGAGAATTTCAAAGAAATTGTGCCCGGATATTACTAGATCTCTATGATTTTATATGGGCTGTATTTCAGCCATATTTACTGATCATAGACAGGCAATTCTGTGAAATTCTGTCTAATGCAGGAAAACGGTATCAGAGATGTCATTATTCTTGTCTGGAACTTGTCTAAAGACAGAGATATATTGTCACCATTTATATGATTGTTGATAGGAAGAAATTCGTATTTAGGAACAGAAAGAACAGACTAACTAAATTAGGCCAACGCTAATTAAATATCATGTTTATTTCTCCCGTTTTCCACGAGAGAGAGAGAGAGAGAGAGAGAGAGAGAGAGAGAGAGAGAGAGAGAGAGAGACCTATACCAGAGGTTTCATCAATATGATGTTATTTAATGATTGATTAGGTTACCTAGCGTCGCAACTACAATAGTCATTGACACTAGGCGGCGTCATAACTGCCAGGGTCACTGACGCCTCAAGGTAGAATGAAACGCAGTAAAGAAAAGAGTATTTAATCATCATATCATATCCCTGAAGACGGAGAGGATTTTGGAACGTTCAAGTCAGAATAATTTTTACAACTGAAAATTTCCGATATTATTATGTAAATTATTATGAAATTCGACATCACTGAAATTTAATACGCTTAATTTTGGAATTAGAAATACTTTCACGATAAAAAAGCAAAAATATTTTTCTAATTGATTCTCAATTGTAATATTAATAAATATTTAACGGGATCAAGTAGAAAATTTTTATTTTCTTTACATTCCTCTCATTCCGCCTTAAGTCTCCGGACGAGTTCTTCAAGATTTCCTTTGGAACTCCGGAAGAAATTTGCTCGGAAGTGATTGATACAAGACTTCCTTCCCTACTTTGAACATTTAATTTCGTACAGTAGATTTTATTTTATAGAAACAAATATTGATATATATAATCAATATTATTTCTATTTAAAGTAAAACTTATTTTGCTATGAAAACTATTAATACATATAATATTAATGTCTACCGACTCAAAATATTGTATAACATTCTCCTTATTATTTGCTTGAAATTTTTATCCTTATAACTTCCTGAAAATCTTCTCACTCTTCCTTTCCCCATTTTCCCCACTTCCCTATCCTTATTATTATTATTATTATTACTCTTCAGGAATATGAGAGAATGATTAAATAATATTTTCGCTCTCTTTCTGTCCATCGTTTTCTTTCTGCTCCATCATCATCATCATCATCATCAACTTATACCTCACAAAAGGTTGAGGTAATTCCTTTACGTCCTTGTCTATTTTTTTTAATTGGAAATACTAAGATATTAATGCTGTGTATATATATATATATATATATATATATATATATATATATATACATATATATATGTGTGTGTATATATATACCTGTATATATATATATATATATATATATATATATATATATATATATATATATATATATATATATATATATATATATACACACACACACACATATATATATATATATATATATATATATATATATATATATATATATATACTCACACACACAATATGTAGGTAGTTAACGGGAAATATTTGAATATACAGTGCTAGCATTATCTGAAACATGGTTAAATAACTTGGACAAGGCAAAGATAATTGAAATAGCAACCCCCCCCCCCCCAACACACGCCTTTTTCACATACCGAGAGAAAGTAGGTCTGGTGAGGGTGTCGGACTCATAATTCATGAAAGTTACTCAAATCTCAAAATGTTAAACAGAACTAGTGTGACAAGGTTTGAACATATAGAAATAAACTTTACGCAAAAGAAGAAGAAAAAAAAAGATAATCCTTTGTAACAGTCTACAAACCTCCGAGAACAAACACTAGTATCTTTTTTGAAGAGTTTGGTGCTTTCACTGATATGATTATCATAGAGAAAAATGGATTAGTTATCTGTGGAGACTTAGATTTTTGGAAGGATGACGCATCAAATCCTGACGCTTTGGCATTTAGTGAGTTACAAGAATCATATCGACTAGTGAATAATATCGGCTGGGAATACGTTGGACCTAGTTTTGAATGAGGATATAAATAATATTGGATGTGATATAAATGTTGAAGAGAAATGTACAAATTTCTTACGTTTAGTGTACCTCTACAGAAACATGCAATAGTAAAGAAAATAAACTTAAGACATAAATCAAAATTTTCTCCTACCGTATTTATTGAAGTTCCAAAGAAAATAAACGGTGCTATCAATATTCCCTCTGATCATGATGACCAACGTCTGTTGGGAGCTTAGTGTGTTAACTGTCTTACGCCCACTTACAATAAAGTGAGTAAAAGTGAATATGATACCATGTGCCCACCGATGGAAAAAACAATCTCCTTGGTTTCATGGACAGACTTTAGCGAAAAAAAGGGGGGAAAAACACTTAAAGAAAGAAAGTGGAATCGGTTGAAAGCTGATAGTACAAGGGTAGAATACAAAACTGATACGTATCAATATAACTACCTACTAAGAAGGAAAAAAAGTGAATACGATAAGAGAAAGATCCTCGAAGCAGCAACAAACATAAATAAATTATATCGTCTCCTAAATGGTATAATGGGAAATGTAAAAGAAAAGAAGATACCTGATGGATACAGTGACCAGAAACTAGCAAATAATTTTCTAGTATTCTTTAAAAACAAAATTGAAAACATAACCAGATCATTTGTGAATACTCTCAACATCAGATTAATGATACACCTGACACAGCCAAAATTAATAAGATTCAACAGCATAACACTGGATGACATCACCAGGATTATCAAGAGAGCAAAGAAAACAAACTACACGATCGATCCTATGCCAATATCTGAAGTACTAGAGAGAGAAACTTTTCTAGTCTAGCCGAAATAATGTTAAGAATAGCAAATGCAAGCATTAATGAATGCAAGTTTTCCAAATCTGAGAAAATGGCTATAGTCACACCAGCTTTGAAAAATGCCCTGGACTACCAGGAATTAAGCTCATATAGAGCTATTTCGAATCTATCATTTGATTCATAAGTGCTTGAATAAGTATTTCTTGAACAACTAGTCAGTCACTTAGAAGTATTAGGAGCTTTGGTTGACAACCAATTGTTAACAGATAAGATGCCTTTCGCAAGCTTTGTAGGACATAAAAATCCTACATTCCAATATCTTCATCAAATATAAAAGTTGTAGATACATCAAGGAAAAGGAAAAATCGCAAGAAAATACACGTAGTTGGAACTGAGACATGTTAATAAAATTCTGAGACTCCGAAAATTCCAAGACACTCCTGAGCTTCCTCGAAGAAGATGAATTCCATCATGTTCCGTTTTTAATAAGAGAGAGAGAGAGAGAGAGAGAGAGAGAGAGAGAGAGAGAGAGAGAGAGAGAGAGAGAGAGAGAGAGAGAGAGAGAGAGAGAGAGAGATCTACACCTTATATACAAACCGAAGTAATTTATTTAGAGCTCCGCCGAAAATCGGCCTCCCACGGATATCGCAAAAAGGCTAATGTGACTTTTCTATGGCAAGTATCAATACGAAAACTATTATAAATGTAGTTCACTAAACACACATCACACCCTGTGAAAAACATTTGGATATCTGTAAAACTCTAGTAGTTTGCTGCTCCTCATTGATCTTTTTTAGATAAAAATCGTCCCTTACGAAAAGTGACTGCCTATAACATTTATGAACATGAAATTGGAATAAACAAAAGCTTATATATATATATATATATATATATATATATATATATATATATATATATATATATATATATATATATATATATATATATATATATGTATATGTATAAATATATATATATATATATATATATATATATATATATATATATATATATATATATATATTATATATATATATATATATATATATATATATATATATATATATATATATATATATTTGAATAATCCCTTAAAATTTCACTTGAATATATCTATTGACATAGGAGTTATTGACTGAGTTATATTATTGTGGAACACTCTCCTTATATACAAAACCTCAAGGCAACAGGACATAACAAGTTCACAAGACAGACAATATTACAGAGGAAAAACCAGACAGGAATTTTCATGTTCGTTTTAGTGCGAGGGAGGAGCGAAGATACAAGCATAATATATATAAAAGGAATTTTGTACAATTGTGTGAAACACGGTTGGTACATGGCTCCCCCCCTAAAAATGACATACTGTACATGTTAAATAGGGCGCCCTGATCTAGAGAGGCGAACTGTAGGCGGGTCATCTGGCAGAAGATAAGCAGGTTTTAGACGATCAATAGAGACCCAGTCTTCTTTGCCCCGAATGTTTAGGAGGAATGCTTTCGGACTGCGTCAGATCACAAGGAAAGGGCCCGTGTAAGGGGGCGTTAGTGGTGGCTTGCTGGTGTCGTTGCGCAGGAAGACGTGCGTTGCAGAGTGCAAGTCCGTTGGTATGTGATGCTTCACTGGGGGCTTGTAAGTCTGGCGACATGGAGTAAATTTTCCCACGACGTGACGTATGCGCTGGAGATCGTCGGAGGAGGTTGTAGAAGGAAAAAACTCGGCAGGGACGACCAACGGGTCGCCATACACCATTTCGGCTGCCGAGACGTCGAGGGCGTCTTTAGGAGTGGTCCTTAGTCCAAGGAGGACCCAGGGAAGCTGAGTAAACCAGTTGCAATCCTTGCAGCGGGACATCAAAGCTGCTTTGAGGGTGCGATGAAAACGTTCAACCATTCCATTGGCAGCGGGGTTGAAGGCCGTTGTCTGATGTAGGGTGATGCCTAGGAGATTCGCTAATGACGTCCATAATCGAGAGGTGAAAGTGGTTCCCCTGTCAGATGTAATATGCTCAGGGATACCGAATCTTGAAATCCATCCAGAGAGTAAGGCAGATGTACATGAGGCGGACGTTGCAGTTTCCATGGGAATGGCTTCAGGCCAACGAGTGGAGCGGTCGATGACGGTAAATAGGTAACGATGTCCTTGTGATGTGGGTAGGGGGCCTATAACGTCGACGTGAATGTGTGCGAAACGACGCTGAGGTTGAGGAAAGGTGCCCACTCCTGAATCCGTGTGTCGATGTACTTTGGAAGTTTGGCAAGAAGTACAGGCACGGACCCAATCCTTAGCATCCTTAGAAATGCCGTGCCAAATGAACTTTGCCTTCAGCAGCTGTGCAGTAGAACGGCACGAGGGATGTGAAAGGCCGTGGATGAAATCAAACACCTGTCGGCGCATGGGAGCAGGAATCCAAGGTCGCGGTCTACCAGTACTGACGTCACAGAGGAGGGTGGTGTTGGAGTCTTCGAGGGGAAAATCCTCCCAACGGAGGGACGTGCAAGATGTCCTACAAGCTTGATACTCTGGATCCTGTCGTTGGGCTTCAGCCAGGGCGTTGTAATCCAATCCCAGTTGAACGGCAGCCAACGTGTTTCTTGACAGGGCATCGGCAACGGGATTAATTTTCCCAGGGACGTATTGGAGGGTGCAATTGTATTCAGCCACGGCGGAGAGATGTCGGCGTTGACGGGCGGACCAGGCGTCAGACTGTCGAGTGAAGGCATGCACCAGAGGCATGTGGTCTG
>NC_090757.1:72961781-72969281 GCF_036898095.1 Palaemon carinicauda
TCAATCACATTAGCGTTAGAAACGCTTGGCACACATGTCTGAACTTATGCAAGGTTCACCTTTGAAGGAAGGAACAGTCTATATGGGCACTTGGTGCCCTCATTTAGTTTGTAGTACAGTATGTACCTACACACTCACCCTGGACTTAATCGTCCCAATTAAGACCACTGTTCCTCGCAGAGTTAAACAGTAGGGTTAACTACACGACCCACTGCTACCACAGATCTCTTAAGTTCCTCTACTTGCTTCGCATAGTGGCGAAAGAACACCCTGGAAGACTTCCAGCCCGTGTATGAACGGAGATGTTCAAAATCCATACAATTAAAGAAATTTAGGGATGAGGCAACTTTCCTCGGATCGTGACCTGCGGGTGTACTGTCAGGATCCGCTCTGCGAATAAAATATGTCATTTTCGCTCTGAGTTGATTCAGAGATAAATTTGAGCCTGATGTTTCTCCCCTGAATAGTTGACTACCCTTGAAGTCTGAAGTTCTACGAAGATAGACCTTTAGGCATTCTACTGGACATAGAGATGCATCTTCTTTCAGAGGACAGATTCTCCAGGGACCCCACCTGTTGGTGGGTAACTCATTCTTGGCGAGAAACGTAGGATCCGGAAACAGGTTCAGCTCCCCCCCATCCAGGAACTGAACATGACCTGCCTCTCTCGAGAGGGCTACGATCTCACTAACCCTGGCCCCGGACGCGAGTGCAAATAGGAAAATAACTTTTTGCGTCAAATCCTTTAACGCACATTCTTCATTGCTCAACAAGGAGGCGAAATGAAGAACTTTGTCTAAAGACCATGAGATGGGCTTTGGAGGTGCTGAAGGTCTGAGCCTAGCGCAGGCTTTCGGAACTTTATTAAAGATCTCGTTACCTAGGTCGATCTGGAAGGCAAATAAAATGGGTCTCATCAAAGCCGATTTACACACTGAAATCGTGTTAGCTGCCAATCCTTGGCCATGGAGATGGATGAAGAAAGATAAGCAGAAATCTGTTGAGATCTCCTGCGGATTCTTTGCCTTTACAAAGGCCACCCATTTTCTCCAAGATGACTCATATTGCCTTCTAGTCGATTTGCACTTGTATTCCTCTAGGAAGTCTATGCTGGCTTTCGAAATCCCGAAGCGCTTTCTCACCGCTAGGGCGAGAAAATCATGAGCTGCAGGGTCTGGGTTTTCTGTAATGAAGCGCAGACAGTCGACTTCTGGACTCGCTGGGTCAGAACTGGATGTGGTAGCGGCACGAACTTCATCTGTAGTTCCAACGCCAAGGGGAACCACATGCTGTTCGCCCACTTGTGGGCCACTATTGCCGCTACCCCCTTGAAGGATCTCAGTTTGTTGAGGACCCTCAACAGAAGGTTGTGAGGAGGGAACAGATAAATCCTGGACCATCTGTTCCAGTCGAGGGACATTGCGTCCACTGCTTCCGCTAAGGGGTCCTCGTACGGGGACACGTACAGGGGCAACTTCTTGTTGTCTTTCGTCGCAAAGAGGTCTATTTGCAGTTCTGGGACTTGATTCAGAATGAAGGAAAATGATCCTGCGTCTAAGGACCATTCCGACTCTATCGGTGTGAACCTGGATAGAGCGTCCGCTGTCACATTGCGGACTCCTTGAAGGTGAACTGCCGACAGGTACCACTTCTTCTTTTCCGCCAATCGGAAAATGGCTAACATCACTTGGTTGAGAGGTGGTGACCTCGACCCTTGTCGATTCAAGCATCTCACAACCACCTCGCTGTCTGTCACCAATCTTATGTGGATCGAGTGACGCGGGGAGACTTTCTTTAAGGTAAGGAGCACTGCCATAGCTTCTAGAAAGTTTATATGAAAGGTCCTGAATAGCTTGGACCAAGTCCCCTGGACTTTTTTCCGATGAGAGTGACCTCCCCATCCCTCCTTTGAGGCGTCTGAGTGAATCGTCAACGACGGGGGAGGTGGCTGAAGAAGAACAGACTTCTTTAGATGTCTGGCTTGGGACCAGGGTCTGAGAAGAGTACGTAGCCGAGGCGGCACTGGTCTTCTCAGGTCTCTTCGCGCGTTTGATGCATACCTTCTCCAAACTCCGGTTGCATCCTTTAGCTGTGCTCTTAGCACTGGGTCTGTCACTGAAGCAAACTGGAGAGAGCCTAGTACCCTCTCCTGTTCGCGTCTTGATATCCTTTCGGAATCTAGAAGTCTCTTGACAGAGCCCGCTATCTCCTTCCTTTTCTTCATTGGGATGGAGAAACTGTGTGACAAAAGGTCCCAGTGGATTCCCAGCCACTGGAACTTTTGGGATGGAGAAAGTCGAGACTTTTTCTTGTTGATCTTGAAGCCTAGGTACTCTAGGAACTGGATCACCTGACTGGAAGCTTGCAAGCATTCGGTCTCGGATGCTGCCCACACCAGCCAGTCGTCCAGGTAGGCTACTACCTGAATTCCTTTTAGGCGTAATTGTTTGAGAGCTGCGCTCGCAAGCTTCGTGAAAATCCTTGGGGCTATGTTTAGCCCGAATGGCATGGCTCTGAAGGCGTACAGTTTTCGTTGTAGCCTGAACCCTAGGTAGGGGGAGAGTCGACGGCTGATTGGAATGTGCCAATAGGCGTCTGACAATTCTATAGAGACTGAGTATGCCCTCTTGGGCAGTAAGGTCCTTATGTGTTGCAGTGTTAGCATCTTGAATTTGCAATTCACTATGAACTTGTTGAGTGGTGACAAGTCCAGAATGACTCTGAGCTTTTCCGAGTCTTTCTTGGGAACACAAAACAGCCTCCCTTGGAATTTGATGGACTTCACCTTTCGGATCACATTTTTCTCCAACAGTTCTTGAACGTACTCCTCCAAAATGGGGGTGGAGTGTTGGAAAAACCGAAGGCATGGGGGTGGAGTGCTGTACCAGCTCCAACCCAGTCCATTCTTGAGTAGGCTTTGGGCCCAGGGATCGAAGGTCCAGCGATCCCAAAATTTCATCAGTCTCCCTCCTACCGGTATCATTTCACTTGGACTGCCGTCCTGAGGTCTTGCCTCCCTGACCACGACCACCTCTGAATCCCCTTCCCCTTGAGGGGCGCCTAGACGAGCCTCTGGCTGCTCCTCTAGGTTTTGCACGAAAGGAAGAAGACTGTCCTTCGAACGTTGGGGCGAATGTGGTTGACTGACCTGGCACCGCCTGGGGTACCCACTGAAAGGCAGTCGGGGTTTGTGCCACCATCTGGGGCACTGGAGGCAAAGGCAATTGCAGTTGCTGTTGCTGTCTATAAGGCTTGGCTGGCCGAGATGGTAGCCTAGTCTTCATATTCTTCCTCTTTGGTTGAGGACCCTCATCCGGGGAAGATTTTCTTTTGATAGCCAGGCCCCACTTCTGGAGAAGATTTCTATTCTCCACGGCGGCCTTATCAACAACCTCTTTGACCACATCGGTAGGGAAAAGGTCTTTTCCCCAAATGTTGGAGGAGATTAACTTCCTTGGCTCGTGTCTCACCGAAGCCCCGGTGAACACGAACTCCCTGCAAGCTCTCCTTGCCTTGACGAAGTTATAAAGGTCCTTCGTCACTGTGGCTAAGTGAGACTTAGCCACTACCATGAACATTTCATGGACCTTGGGGTCACTTGCCATCGTCTCGAGAGTAGTCTGATGAGACATTGAGGCAGCCAGTCTTTCTTTTGTCTCGAACTCTCTTCGTAAAAGAGATTCGGACAGCTTGGGGAGGTCCTCGCCGAATTGCCGTCCGGCAATATCAGCCTCCAACTTTCCCACTGAGAATGTTAGATGGACATCCTTCCAGTCTTTGTGGTCCATAGGTAGAGCCAGCGACAAGGGTTTACACTCCTCCAGGGAGGGGCAAGGCTTGCCGGCCTCGACTGCCTTTAGGACAGCCGCAAACCCTTTCTGTAAAAAGGGGAAGGCTCTATCAGGAGAGGACACAAACGAAGGGAGCTTCTTGCTCAATGCAGCTACCTTCGAATTCGAGAAGCCCCTCTCTTTCATCGAGGATGAAAGTAGGGCTTGAGCCTTAGCGTGGTCCATAACAATGACCTCCTTCGGCTCTGTCTCCTCCCTTGAAGCTGGTTCTTTTCTCACCCGGACATAGCAGTCCGGATATGATGCCTTGCTGGGCCAGAATTCTACCTCCTCTAGGGGAACTGAACCCAGCTTATCCGAAATGACGATCTTTCCAGTCGTCATCGGCATGTGCTCAGCATACCTCCATGGGTTAGCATCTGAGCATATGGGAAGGTCTTTCACATTGAGCCTTTTCCGGGGCCCATGTGATTCTGCCAGGGACTGCATACGCAGTTCCATTGCAGCCGCCTTCTCCTGATTCTCCTTCTGCATTTGTTGGATCATTCCAACAATCGAAGAGAGGGCCTGTCCCAGTTCTACTGGGAGGCCAGCCGATGTTGAGGGGATAGGCTCCGGCATCTGAACCGGAGCAGCCGACACCTCGTCGACCTCATCCTCTACGACATCCGGGGTTTGAACTTGATCCTGACCTTCTGCCAGGAGGTCTTCTTCCAAACGATCGTCCAGGTCAGACATCCTGTCACACAACTGGATGTCTTGCATCGCATCTGCGACTTCCTCGTCCACCTGGACTTGATCTTGAAGGATCTCCTCTTGAGGCTGGGGAATCACTGCCTCAGCTGATGCCTGGGGAAAAAGATACGCCCTCATCTTCTCACTTGGAAGATAAGGGCCAGAGGTGTTCTTCTTGAAGCCCCTTACCCAAGTACGAAGCTTTTCCCTAGCTATATCCCTTGATTCCGCCGTTCTAGGGGAATCAAAAGCCTCAGTAATCAGGTTAGTGCATACAGTACATACCTGAGGGTCCCAATACTGGAGATCATCCTTGGAGACAGCGCATGCTGCGTGTCTCCTACAACACTCATGTCCGCAGAGGTTCTTGCTGCGGACATTGCAGAAAACATTTCCGCACTTCGGAGGGTCCTCCTGTAAAGAGAAGAAATTTCCATGAGTATCAAGTGAACTATGTATCACTGGATATGCATAGTATAGCATAACAATTCATAATTGAAAGACACACACTTGTGTTTCCCTCACAACCCATTGTTGCAGCCTTCCGGATAATAAAATCAAAAATGGTTTATCTCTACTAGAGTAACCAATGCAAGGTTTCCAGAGGAAACAGGTGGAGCTCACACCTAGGCAATGATTTTAAAAATCCTGGATAATAGACGGGGAAGAACTCTGCTTCCTGTCTGAGGGCAACAGCAAAGGGCTGTGTAAGAAAACACAATAGTATTAGAAGATACAGTACTGTACCTAAACTTTTACTATAGTTTTCTTCTTACTGTATATGCTATACAGAAGAATACTAGTACAGTATAGGAGGATGTGTGCCGGCCTGCCTTTGCCGGCCGGCACACACCACAATTAGCTTTAAAGTATACTACTTAACAGCTATAGGGCGGCAGCCCTCTGGTTCAAATGCTTGTGCCGGCGGCAGCAGCTGCCGGCCAGCAACAGCCAGTGTTCAAGGTAGTACCCAGCTGCCGGCCACACTCTTGGTGACCGGCAGACAAGGACTGACATAAGCCGGCCGGCAAAGGTACAAGACCGATGCCAGCCGGCAGCAAAAGAACCAGAAGACTACCCCTGCCCGGCTGCCGGCCTCATAGGCCGGCTGCCGGGACAGGTACAGCACTAGAAGAAAATAGAATGGATGCCGGGATAAGAGTGTACACAACCCCCCAAGCCCGGCAACCGAAAGAGTGCATATAAGGAAGGGGAGAAACTTAATTCAGGCTTCCTTGACCAATGCCGTCCGGCTCTGCCGGCAGGCATGGATGAGGGACCAAGAGAGGTCCGGGCAGCACTCGAAAACATAAGACCCTTGCCGTCCAGCGTCTCTGCCGGCCGGCAATGGGCTTAGTCAATCCATATCCCAACCTATACTAGGTCCAGAAGTAGAATGACATATGGTACAGTAATACCCCTGCCGGCCAGCTCTGCCGGCCGGCAAGGTACAGTACAGTAATGGCTAGGCCATTACGGAGATAGAGGGGGAAGGGACAAGAGGGTCCTGCCAACCTTGCTTTAGTGACAGATCACCCGCAGCCAAGAACTCTGTCTTAGCCTAAGGGAGATCTAAGGGAAAGGGCCAGCGCAGTAGTATAATACCTGCCAGCTTCCAGAGCACCAAAGCAAGGAAGGCGTTGCAACTCCCAAGGGAAGATTTATCCTCCCCGAGAACAGCAACAGGACTTAGTCTGGTCGATCACACAAGAAGGAATCATAACTACAGAAACCTTCGACAGTGACCTAAGGGAGCTCAGCTCCCTTTGTAAGTGTTAGGTCAGCGAGGGAGACTCTGCCCCAAGCCAAACAACACGGACTCAGACTAAAAACTCTGTTGTTCTGTCCCTCTTTGAACCAGACTCAGCAGGAACAGGAAGGTACAGTAACACCCTAGTATAGTTTTATCGAAAATAAATTCGGAAAAAAACCACTTAGGGATAAGCCCAAGGCTTAAACAGAGGGAAAGGGATTGCATACCTTCTCCGAAGAAAAGAAAGCAACCGGGGAGTATGATAAAGTATACTAAGGCTCCATAAGCAATTAGCCTAGGCACCAAGAGAATCGATTACCTAATTCACCGAAACTCTCACGTATACAATCTTGGAAATATTCCACACAGTCTAAATGTATAAAATATAGCCTAAAGCTTCAATAAAATTTTAATTACACTCGGAAAAACCATAATCATGCATTAAGTACTAGGACCAAACGACTAGGCTACATGGCCTAGCGTAGGCCAGAATGGCGAATACTTCGCCAAATAATACTAAGCACGAAAGGAAATCCTATGTAAAGCTAAATAGCTAAATTTTATTAAGCAAAACAACCAGGAATGTCACTCTGACTAACTAATTTATACCTAGCGAGTGACAGTGTCCAGGACACCTCTGGTAGGCTACGGCTCTTGTATCAAAGATTAATCCTATTAATCACTCAAAATTTTACCAAGAGCCTACATTTATACATAACAGACACTATACTCAACTTATCCGAGGTCAACGAAGACGAAGAAGCCATGAAAAGCTGAATAAATCCAAGATTTGCGAGAAAAACAGGAAAAAACACCGAGTTGTTAAGCTACGCAAAAAGGAATACAGATGGCGCCAGGATTGGCGCCAGGCACGCATACGAATCGGGGGATAGGGAAGCCTTGGGAGCGGCTCCCCTTTTTCTTTCCCGAATTCGTATCTCGTCAATCTCCCTCCTACGAGACGAATCTCTATTCAGGTCGTAGATTGCCATGTGACGTGTCTAGAATACGTCCTCTGATATGTCGCGATATCCCTTTCACGAGGGATACTCGCTCCAGGAGTTAGAATTCTGGTACCTTAAGGTAAATTCTCTGGGAATATCGCCGTAGTTGTAATATACCCTAGGAAGCTACCCTATAGGAACTTCCATCAGGACGACATGGCTTGAGCCCAAAAATATATATATATATATATATATATATATATATATATATAAAACA
>NC_090757.1:72986781-72991781 GCF_036898095.1 Palaemon carinicauda
ATATATTAGTTGTTATGTGTGCAGTGTATTGAGATCTAAATTCAGGAGAGTAGCACCATCTGCATATGCAAAGAATTTGCTTTCTAAGCCAACCACATTAAAAAGAATAAGATGATATGGCAGTGACGGAAATTGGGCGGTAATCAACAGGCTAGAGCTACCTCAAACATATTCCCCAATTCTACAACAGGCATAATGTATATATATATATATATATATATATATATATATATATATATATATATATATATATATATTGGTGTGATACTGTTATTAACACACATTCGGGTTCCCATCAAATGTCATCTTCAATGTGTTGTATATTAGATTTGGTATGTTACATCTTCAAGTAAGTCTAGGTAAGTTAACTTTGAAATAGTTTATTCCTTTATTTTGTGGGACCATACCTAACCATTAGAAGTTTTTAAACCTCTATTTTGAGGCACCTAACCTATAGCATTTAAGGCTCTTTGACCTCTATTTTGAGGTGCCATACTTCTAGCATTAGAGGATCTTTGGCGTCTATTATTAAGTGTCTTACCTATAACATTTGAGGCTCTTTGACCTCTATTTTGAGGTGCCATACTTCTAGCACCAGAGGTTCTTTCATCTTTATTTTTAAGCGCCTTACCTATAGCATTTGAAGCTTTTTGGCCCCCATTTTGAGGTGCCATACTTCTAGCATTAGAGGTTCTTTGACCTCTGTTTTGAGGCGCCTTACCTATAGCATCTAAGGCTCTTTGACTTCTATTTTGAGGTGCCATACTTCTAGCATTAGAGGTTCTTTGACCTCTATTTGAGGAGCCTTACCTTTATCATTAGAGGTTCCTTGACCTTTATTTTGAGTTGCCTTACATCTAGCACTTGAGGCTCTTTGATTTTTTTGTTTGAGGGGCCTTACTTATAGCACTGGAGGTTTTTTGACCTCCATTATGACTTATGAGGCACCTTACTTCTAGCATTAGAGGATGTATGACCTATATTTTCAAGTGCCATACATGTAGCATTAAAAGTTCTTGGACATTTCTTTGGAGTGCCATATTTCTAGCAGTAGTGGCTCTTTGACCTCTATTTTGATTTACCTTACCTATAGCATCAGAGGCTCTTTGACCTCTATTTGAGATGCCTTACCAATAGCAACAGAGGCTCTTTGACCTCCATTTCAAGGTGGTTTTCTTCTAGCAGTAGAGGTTGTTTAACCCCCCTTTGTGTGCGCCTTTCGTCTAGCATTAGAGGATTTTTAACCTACATTTTGGGGTAACCTAAATTTTGAGGTCGCATTCTTTTAACATTAGAGGCTCTTTGACATTTACTTTTGGGAGCCATAATTCCAGCATTAGAGGCTCCTTGTCCTCTATTTAGATGTGAATTACTTCTAGCATTAGAAGCTCTTTTACCTCTTAGTACAAGGCGCCTAACCTCTAGCATTAGAGGCTTTTATACCTCTATTTTGAGGTACTATGCATCCAGCATTAGAGTCTCTTTGACCTCTATTTAGTGGTGCCTTAGGTCTAGCATTTGAACCTTGTTGACCTCTAATCCTGTCCTGCCATTTAACTTTTTTTTTATGTAATTTCAGAGGATTTAATTTCTAAATTTTACGTAACCCAAAATACTTAAATGATTCTAGGTCATTAATCTTTTCTCCTTCCAATGATATTTCATCTTCCATTTCATACTCCGTTCTCATCATTTCGGTATTACTTTTATTTATTTTGAGCCCAACCTTGTGTGATATTTCAAACATTCTGGTAAACAAGCATTGCAAATCCTGTGGTGTTCTGCTAACAAGGACACCATCATCAGCATAATGTAGGTCCACTAAATTCCTATAACCAATCCAGTCCAATCCTTCCCCACCATCTCTGACTGTTCTACGCATTACAAAATCCATGAGGAGGATAAACAACTTAGGTGACAACACATTCCCTTGGAGTACTCCGCTGTTTACTGGAAATTCATTTTATATAACTCATTAACATTACCTTGCACTTGCCATGCTCATGAAAAGACAATCAAATTCATGTATTTAAGAGGATGTGCGTAATAATGCTGGACTCTCCATATAATTGGCCGGTGCACACTATCAAAGGCTTTTTTATAATCTATTTATTCATCAAAAGTGTATTTCTATATTCTATGCATTGCTGTACAACATGTCTCAAAATGAAAATTTGGTTAGGGAGACTTTTACCTTTTCTAAATCCTGCTTATTTATCCCACAGCTTTCCATTGATCTTTCTCTCCAGTCTCTTTGGAAATAAGCGTACTATACATTTTCATAACTGACCTAAGTGTTATGCTTCAGCCAGGTTTCCTTTTTTGTCATTTTCACCAACACTCATAACTCCCATTTATTAGGTTATGCCTCTTCATGACACATTCTACAAAATAATCTTGTAAGTACAATGGGAGTCACTTCATTTTCGACCAGTATCATCTCATTCTCATGAGTTATTCCATCGTATACAATGGCTTTCTACCTCATTAGTGTTTATAGGATAACTTCAACCTCAATCACATTGAATTTATTCATAGGCACATTAAGGATTCCATCAGCTTTAGATACAAGACAGAGTATTTTTTTTTTTCAACTCAAAATTTCTGATACATGTAAATTTATGAGAAATTAGACATCGTCAAATTTTTACATATTTATTTTAAGAATTACGATTACTTTTACTATAAAGAAACAAAAATATTTTTCTAAATGATTTTCAATTGGTATTTTATTGAATATTTAAGTGTATCGAGTTGAAAACCTTATTTTCCATAACATTTCTATAATTCTGCTTTAAGTATCCAGACGATTTCTTAAAAATTTCCTTCGGAACTCGGGAATTAATTCGCTTGGAAGTGATTGATAAAAGACTTCCTTCCCTGCTTTGGACGTATAATTTTGTACATTTGATATTAATTTGTAGAAGCAAATATTTATAGATATAATAAATATTAGTTTTATCTAAAGTAAAACTTAATTTGTTATTAAAACTTTTAATGAATACATATAATATTAATGTGTACTGACTCAAAATATTATAAATCTTCCACCATGAAACCGCAGTGACGAGCGTTGGGATGAAAATGGGGAAACCTCAGACATGAATAAGGATACTACCGCTAGAAAGTTATGGGGTCCATTGACTAGCCAGACAGTACTATATTGGATCCTTCACTCTGGTGACGGTTCATTTTCTCATTGCCTACACATACACTGGATAGTCTGGCCTATTCTTCACATATTCACCTCTGTCCTCATGCACCTGACAACACTGAGATTACCAAACAATTCCTCTTTACCCAACTGGTTAACTACTGTTCTGTAGATACTTTCCACTTCGGAAGGGTAGAAGAGACTCTTAAGGTATGGTAAGCAGCTCTTCGAGGAGAAGGACACTCCAAAATCAAACCATTGCTCTCTATTCTTTGGTAGTTCCATAGCCTATAGTACTACAGGCTGTTTGGCTCTATTTACAGGCTTCTTACGTCTAGCATTACAGGGTCTTTGGCCTTTATTTTGGGGCACCTACCTCTAGCAGTAGAGGATCTTTAGCTTCTATTTTGAAGTGCATAACCTCTAGCATAAGACCTCTTTAACCTTCATTTTGAGGCGCCTTAACTCTGGCACTAGAGGCTCTTTGACCTCTATTTTTTTTAGGTGTCATACTTCTAGCATTAGAGGTTCATTAACCTCTATTTGAGGACCATTACCAGTAGCATTCGAGTGTTTTTCGATTCTTATTTTAAGTTGCCTTTAATCTAGTATTAGAAGCTCTTTGACCTCTATTTTGAGGTGTCATAGTTTAGCATTAGATGTTCTTTGACCCTTATTTGGAGGCTTTTAGAGAACTTTTTTAGGGGACCATATTCTAGAATTAGAGGCTATTCAACCACTTTTTGGAGGTGCCATACTTTATCATTGGAGTTTTTTTTTTTTACCTCTATTTTGAATTGCGATACTTCTAGCATTTTAGGTTATTTGACCTCTTTTTGGAGGTAGCATACTTTTAGCATTAGAGATTCTTTAACCTCTATTTTGAGGTGCTTTACCTATAGCATTTGAGGCTCTTTGATCTTTATTTTGAGTTGCCATACTTCTAGCATTAGAGGTTGTTTGACCTCTATTTTGAGGCGCCTTACCTAAAGCATTTGAGGCTCTTTGACCTCTATTTTGAGGTGCCATACTTCTACCATTAGAGGTTCTTTGACCTCTATTTTGAGATGCTTTACCTATAGCATTCGAGGCTCTTTGCCCTCTATTTGGAGACGCCTTGCCTATACCATTAGAGGCTCTTTGATCTCAATTTTGAGGCGTGTATTTTATAGCATTTAAGGCTCTTCGACCTCTATTTTGAAGTGCCATATTTTTAGCATCAGATGATGTTTGGCCTCTATTTTGAGACTCCCTACCTATAGCATTTGAGGCTCTTTGACCTCTATTTTGAGGTGCCATACTTCTAGCACCAGAGGTTCTTTGACCTCTATTTTGAGGCACCTCACCTATAGCATTTGAGGCTCTTTGACCTTTATTCTGAGGTGCCATACTTCTAGCATTAGAGTTTTTTTTTAATTCTCTTTTTTGAGTCACCTTACCTATAGTATCTGAGGCTCTTCGACTTTTATTTTGAGGTGCCATACTTCTTGCATTAGATGTTCTTTGGCCTCTATTTTGAGGCACCTTACCTATAACAATTGAGGCTCTTTGACCTCTATTTTGAGGTGCCATACTTCTAGCATTAGAGGTTCTTTGACCTCTATTTGAGGAGCCTTACCTCTAGCCTTAGAGGCTCTTTGACCTTTATTTCGAGTTACATTACATCTAGAACTTGCGACTCTTTGACCTCCTTTTTTTCAGGTGCCATATTTATAGCACCAGAGGTTCTTTGACCTCCATTATGAGGCACCTTACTTCTAGCATTAAAAGCTCTTTGACCTATTTTTTCAAGTACCATACATCTAGCATTAAAAGTTCTTTGACATTTCTTTGGAGTGCCATATTG
>NC_090757.1:72996781-73006781 GCF_036898095.1 Palaemon carinicauda
AATATTATATGACATTTTCCTAATTACTTGCTTTAAATCTTCATTATTATAACATCTGCAAATTCTTCTCTCTCTTCATGGATATAAGATAATAATTGAATAATATTTTTGTTCTGTGTCTATATATCGTTTCCTTGTTGCTCCAGCATCATCAACATTTCCTTTACCAAATTGTTGATGTTATTTCTTTAGGTTTCTTCTATATTTTGACGGGAAATATATGAAGATATATATATATATATATATATATATATATATATATATATATATATATATATATATATATATATATATATATATAGATAGATAGATAGATAGATAGATAGATAGATAGATACACACACTAGTTAGAGTCACCCATACTAGATAGAATTGCTTTGAGCGATCAGACTAAGATCTCAAAGTATCGCCCATCGTCAGCGAACAGCGTGTTGATGGAAAACGGCCAAGCTCCACACAAGAATAATGACATGTCTGAAGTGTTTGTCCTACAGTACACTAGAAAATTTTATATTTGTTGTATATGAATTAATAATTACCGTGTTTCCCGTGTTATAAGCCGCACCTTTTTTCCTGAAAAATTACCCCAAAAATCACCCTGCGTCTTAACACTAGGAAAAAATTTGTATAAGGAAGTTTGACAACCCTCAAATACCCAACTAATCACTTACAAATACTCACTCAACAGACATAATATATAAACCAACAATTATCATTCATATATAATAAAAAAAAAGTATTTTCATATGGTTTGTTTATTACAGTGCAATAGCAAGTTATTTGTATTGGTAATCAGCTGATGACTTGCTAACTCCCTTCTACAAGCAAACAACTAGTGTAGTGGTCTCCTAGCAGAATACGCTATTACAGTACATATTTGTTGTTTATGCAGTATTTATCTATTTTTTCATATTTTGTTGATATTTTGTAATAAAGCAATATTTTGATAATGACTTTGTTGCCTGAGCTCCAAAATAAAACAAACAAACAGTTGCTGAATACGACTTTGTGAAAAAAAAACATTTCACTGTTAGTTGAGTGCAGTGTTACCAAGTTAGCAGAAAACTAGAGCTAGAGTCACATACAGTAGCAAAAGTAGTCCACCTAGAGGAATTTCTAGACTTCCTTGATCACTAATCAAGTTTGTGAGAAAATGTGAAGGGTATATGATAAATTTGGAAAATATTACTGGAATTTTACTTCTTTACCAAAATTTGATTAACATTTGGCAACACTGCTTTTATGTAAACAACACTTGGAACACTATACAAGTAGTTGTTGTGGCATCTACTACTGATTTCAGGGGTTTCTTATATTGATATGTAAATAAATTGGGATAACTGGTGTTCAACTAATTAATATTAACTTAAGCATTTGCCAATATACCTAAAATACGAAAATTTACTGTGCTAGAGAAAATCTCACTAGAGTTTCAGACCAGGAATTGCTGCTAGGAATTGTAAAATCGCAATTTTTTTTTTTTCAAAAATGCTTTGCTAATTTAAGGGTGCGTGTTACCACTTGTAGGGTCCTATGACACGGGAAATACGGTATATCATAAATTGATATTTTTGCTATATGTATTTCTAACCAGCAAATACACATAGGAAGTAGATTTTATACAAAACCATATATATATATATATATATATATATATATATATATATATATGTATATATATATATATATGATATACAGTATATATATATATATATATATATATATATATATATATATATATATATATATATACGTATATATATATATATGTAAATCATTACCCACGAACGGCATTTAATACCGAATTCTATCTTGATAGAATTCAAGATAGAATTCGGTATTAAATGCCGTTCGTGGGTGATTATTTACATTGATTGAAATCGCGTGTGCTTGTGATATATGTTCATATATATATATATATATATATATATATATATATATATATATATATATATATATATATATATATATATATGCAAAATATGATGTATATTTATCTATCTATATATCTATCTATATATATATATATATATATATATATATATATATATATATATATATATATATATATATATGTATATTTATATATATATATATATATATATATATATATATATATATTATAAATGCAGTTTTTTATATATATATATATATATATATATATTGTGTATATAAATATATATATATAAATATATATATATATATATATATATATATATATATATATATATATATATATATCTATATATATACATATATATACATATATATATATATATATATATATATATATGTATGTATACCCATATATGTATATATATATATACATTTATATATATATATATATATATATATATATATATATATATATTTATATATATATATATGTATATATATACATATGTTCATGTATGTGTGCATATTTCATATATATATATATATATATATATATATATATATATATATATATATATATATATATATATATATATATATATATTCTACCCAAAAACCGATAAATCGGTTGGAACTTTTGACCGGGGAAACGTCTGTCTATATCCGAACATAACTTGACAACAAAACGTTTACCCGATTGAGCGGTTTAAAGAATTGATATAAAAATTTTAACCGGGTGTCGCCGGTCGCTTGCTTTTGACATTACCCATAGTCATAAAACAAAAAAATTCTGGGTAACGTACTTTCAACTATAACGTTAAATAATAAAATAGCATACACGCCAACCTTTGATCACAGCACTGGCAGCATTTTTGCTTGTTCCCCGGTCGCGCTTGCCAGCGCTGTGATCAAAGGTTGGCGTGTATGCTATTTTATTATTTAACGTTATAGTTGTAGGTACGTTACCCAGAATTTTTTTGTTTTATGACTATGGGTAATGTCAAAAGCAAGCGACCGGCGACACCCGGTTAAAATTTTTATATCAATTCTTTAAACCGCTCAATCGGGTAAACGTTTTGTTGTCAAGTTATGTTCGGATATAGACAGACGTTTCCCCGGTCAAAAGTTCCAACCGATTTATCGGTTTTTGGGTAAAATATCACTCTTTTTTTACGCAATCGTATTGATTAACTAGTTTATAGTCATATCTTCAAAATGTGAGGTCAAACATGTCTATAAATTATTATTCAGAAGCTGAGAAATAAACGTTGAAAGTTCGCTTAAAGATGTCAGTTTGATGCCTTTTGAAACTTAAGTACGTGACTACAGCCTTCGTGATTACCGCAAAACATTCCCACATAGCCTAATACACAATTTAAAACATAATCTACAAAACCTGAGGTCGAACAGCTATCTAGCTCATTCAGAAGCTAAGATTATAGAGTTGAAACTTTGCTAAAAAGCGTCTATCCATGACTATATCGAACACATGAAAGTTGACGTCATTTTTGCTATTTTTTTGCATATTTCTGACGTCATATTTCACGAACCTTATAAGATAGGGACTTGAAACTTTTAGGATCGTCTAGTTAAATTGAATAGAACTAAATCCTAGAGTTTCAAGCTTATACTATGTCCGGAAAGCACTTTTCTGAAAACCCAGTAATTCTGGTTTACGTAATCGTATATAACAGCACTGGCAGCATTTTTGCTTGTTCCCCGGTCGCGCTTGCCAGCGCTGTGATATATATATATATATGTATATATATATATATATATATATATATATATATATATATATATATATATATATATATATATATATGTGTATATATATACGTCATATTTTGCATATATATATATATATATATATATATATATATATATATATATATATATATATATATATGTATATATATATATATATGTATATATATATATATATATATATATACTGTATATATCAAAGGGCCTCAGTTAGATTTCACCATTCGTGTCTATGTTGAGATTTTAAACCAATGCTTCTCCATTCATCATCTCCTACTTCACACTTTATAGTGCTCAGCCATGTAGGACTGGGTTTTCCAAAACTTCTAGTGCCTTGTTAAGCCCAATTGAAAGCGTATTGAACTAATCTCTCTTTGGGAGTTCGAAAAGCATGTCCAAACCATCTCCATCTACTCCTCACCATTATCTCATCCACATATGCTACTCGTGTAATCTCTCTTAAACTTTCCTTTCTAATCCTTCCATGCCATTTAACTCCCAATATTCTTTCGAGGCTTTTGTTCTCAAATCTTCAAACTGTGTTTGATCTTGTTTCATTGTGATATCACGACTTATGTCCATACAGTAACACCGATCTCACTCAACTTATATATAGCCTGATTTTTATATGTAATATCCGGCGATTTGATTTCCATATTTTACTCAAACTACCTATTGTCTGATTTGCTTTTTTCAATCTTTCATTAAACTCCAGTTCTAAAGACAATGATTCCACCTCATTAATCCTTTCTCTTCTAATCATATATTATGTTTCTTTGCATATGCCGTTATCATCATCTGTCTTCCTTCTATTTATCTATAGCCCAAAATCATATGTTATTTCATGCATACTGGCAAGCAAGCATTAAAAGTCATGTGGTGTTCTGCTGATAAGGACAGTGTCATCAGCATGCTCTTGGTCAGCTAATTTCCTGTTACCAATTCAGTACAATCCTTCTCCTCCATCCCTAGCTGTTCTATATGCATTACAAAATCCATGAGGAGGATAAGCATCATAGATGACAACACATTCCCTTCGAGTACTCTACTGTTAACTGGAAATTCATTTTATAGGACTCCGCTAACATTAACTTTGCACTTGCTATGCTCATGAACAGACTTAATCAAATTTACATATTTAAGAGGAACTATAAAATAACGCATTACTCACCACAAAATTGGTCGGTGTACAATATCAAAGGCTTTTTAATAGTCCTCAAATACCGTCAAAAGTGTATTCTTATATTCTACCCATTGCTGTACAAGTCTTAAAATGAAAATTTGGTCAATTCAACCTCTACCTTTTCGAAATTCCTATTTTTTCATCTCTCAGCTTTTTATCAATCTTTCTCTCTAGTCTTTATAGAATGAACATACGGTATATTTTCAAGAAAACTAACGTAAGTGTGATTCCTCTGTAATTATTGCAATCAGTTAGATCTGTTTATACCATTTTTACCAACAGTCCTAGCTCCCATTCATCAGGATTTTCTTCTTCACGCCACATTTACAAAATAATCTTGTTAGTATTATGAGACTTCATTTTCTACCAATATCATAGCAGCTATTCGATCGTCTTCCGGGGCCTTCCATATATTTAGTTTTGTAATGATAACTTCATCTTCAAACACGCTGAATTCATTCACGAGCACAACAAGGACTTCCTCACCTTCAGGTATATCAATCAAAGTATTTTCTTAATATCTCCTATGCATGACATCAGGAAAGTGTTCCATCCAGCGTTGCCTTTCTTCATCTTGTGTTGTTAAAACAGATCACTTTCTCTTTTGATGGGTGTATACTTCTTCTTCTTCTTTGCCCAGTAGAGATTTAATGAATAATTCTATGAGCAATTCTTATACCATAGCCACTCCCATCTCCCCATCATCATGATCTCATCCACATATGGTACTCAAGTAATCTCTCTTGTAGTTTAATTTCTAACCCTGTCCTGCCATTCTTCTTTTTATCTGCATCTTTTCCCACTTTTATGTGGGGTCGATGTTTCTGGCCAGCGTTCTCCATCTACCTCTGTCCCACACTTCATCACCGGTTAATCCCTTTGATCGAAGCTCAATCTTGATACAGTCCATCACACTGAAAACAGTTATGCTTTTGAATTTTAAATTCAAAGTCGTAGGAAGTTATTGTAAGTCGGTTACCCCGAGGGTCTAAAGTCAAATTCTTTCTTTCATATCTTAGATGTTAACCCAGTGGAATACCTCAATTTGATGCACGTAGCTCTTCATGAAATAGAGATTGTCAACCATTTTAACGTTCTAGATAGCCCGCCCCCCCCCCCTCTCTCTCTCTCTCTCTCTCTCTCTCTCTCTCTCTCTCTCTCTCTCTCTCTCTCTCTCTCTAAATTAATAGACGAATATGCAAAATAAGTTAAATTAAGTACATACGGGCTATTTTTTCGCCCCTGTTTGTGTGTTTGTCCATTTGTTTATTTGTTTGTTTGTGAGCAACTTCCTATCTACAATCTTACTCATAGAGTACTGAAACTTTCAGGAATTAATTGCTATGCTGAGACGTGGAAGTAATTCAATTTTGAAAATCCTAGGTCAAAGGTAAAAGGTTAAGGTCGAGCAAACGGTCGACCGAATTAACATTAACCTTAACCCCAAGCTCATTCTGGGAAAGTAAAGCTGGTTTCAAGAAATAAGCTGATGTGGTGGAAGTGTGTTCTCTCGGAGTAATTTTCTATTTTTTCAATTATTTTTCATTTTCAGCATTATCTATTCGTTATTTCTCTATGTACTTTCTGCATTGGGCTGTTTTCCGTATAGGAGCCCTTTGGTCTGTAGCATCCTGTTTTTGCAAATAGGAATAATGAGGATAATGATTATAAAATGTGTAACTGAGAATTCCACATGAACACATATCAGCCAAACTATATTCTAAACCTTTCTTCATTATTCAGATGACCTCAAAGGGTCTAAAGTTGTTTAAGCATATAATCTAACAAGGAATATTGAGCAGTGGAAAGGTTCAAGACAATCCTAAAATAATTGGTAGTTTTGGCAGCTGTACATACCTGAGTCATTTAAGTCATATTACTGCCTCATTTATTAGATATAGATGGGCTACCACATTTCAGTTGTAGGTATTAGGTATATAATGAATGTAGGGCATACCTTAACGTGGCGAAAGGATTTGTGTATCCCCATAACCATCAAAGCTGTATTAAACAGGGCGACCCATACTAGGTTAGTTTGCTGATCGATTAGACTAAAGTCTCCTCCTACCATAACCAATCCGCAATGGCCAGCGTGGTGATGAAATGGCAAAACTCCAGGCGTATTAAGTACATATCTGAGGCCTTTGTCTTGCAGTGAATTAGAAACGGCTTCATTTGTTGTAGTTGAATGTATGAAATGATAAAGTTTATACGAGACACTTTTATACGTACCATGCATTCACATAGAGAGATAATTATGCTCCAAGAGAATATGTGGTATGATACAGTGAGTAATAAATGCATATTTATAAATAGCAATTCATATGAGTATCTATCTTTCCCTGTCTCTAATTAAAAGGCAAATGATGGCACTGTGAACATTAATGGAAAGTTGAATTCATCGCTTTTCACATCAGCGCAGCCTTCGTAGGAACACTAGGTCCCGAAGAATCACAAACAGTTTTGCTTATCAAAGGGAACAAAATATGATCCCCCATCCCCACCCCCATGAGGTTTGTTTGCTTTCAAAATAAAATTGATTTCAAAAGTCGAACGGCTGTAATCCGAAAAGCCGGTGAACAATTCGGTTCTCCGATATCATACGGTGGAAACTTCGCTTTTAATTCGCAATTATTTATGGCATTATAATTTTGATTTATTTCTTTTGAAACAGTTTATTTGAAACTTGATTTGATATCGTCTAAAGGGATACAAATAGTTTAGCTTAATTCAGAAATGGTTTGTACTCTACTTCTTCAGATGATATACAATGCAAGTTGGTGGTTTCCTGTCATTTCGATTTCAGGGTATTAATATTTGGTTATTTACCTTTGGTTGTTTAGGTTTGTTCTTAGTTATTGAGCTTTATTACAAAATATTGAACGGTGGAACTTTACTTTTGAATTAGAACATATATTTATTTCAGAGAGTGATTATTGTGTTTAGAATTATGCTTTAATTCGCCAATTTTGTTTATATAAATACAATTTGTATATATATATACATATATATATATATATATATATATATATATATATATGTGTGTGTGTGTATATATATATATATATATATATATATATATATATATATATATATGTATATATATATATATATATATATATATATATGTATATATATATATATATATATATATATGTATATGTGTGTATATATATATATATATATATATATATATATATATATATATATAATGTGTGTCTGTGAGAGGACTGCTGGACGTTTCGCTCTCTCTCTCTCTCTCTCTCTCTCTCTCTCTCTCTCTCTCTCTCTCTCTCTCTCTCATGCAAACCTTGAAATTTGCGTGTATATATGAATTTCAAAGAATTATAAATATGCTTTAAAAAAATTTTGCGGTATACCTTTAATCAAAATATTATATTTTTTTCACTCATTACCTATTACTTTGTATATTAATATCTTTAGAAAGTTTCGTCTTTTGAAATTTACTTACTATATAGTTAGACCCATTTTGTGAAGGTTTATTTGCTCAGTTTGCCCCTTCTCGTCATAAGTTCGCACTTCTAATTTCATAATTATTATTAAGCCTATAGGCCTAGAAATAAAATAAAGACTGTGGAGAAATTTCACAAATCGTACTTTATGGCCACAGACATCCTTTAAAAGTTACAAAATTTGATGTAAATATTTATTGTTGCTACCTGACATATAGCCATGCCCTAGTATGTTATACAGACAAGACTACAGGGGCATATTATTATTATTATCATTATTATTATTATTATTATTATTATTATTATTATTATTGTTGTTGTTGTTGTTTTTGTTGTTGTTCTCCGAGATACGTTGCTATTGTAGAATCTGCGCATTATAGGTGTGGCTGAATATGTGTGACCCGATTATAGACTTCCTTTCGTAAAGTAGAATTAAATAATAGAGGTAGAATTAATCATATTTCTAATAGCGAAGATAACACACCACCTCGCTTATTTACTTATTTATTTATCCTTATTTATCCTCCCTGAATAAACACCTTGAGAGATTAGACATATATTGGCAATGTTAACTATAATCTAAGCTTTGGCTTATAATAATTTATTGCAAGTTTCAAAACCACGGCCCTATCTAACTTTTGCTTTATACACAAAACAACATAAGCTAAATCTAATAATAAATTTAACTTCATAACCAAAATGCATATAGTGTTATCATTAGACTACAGGACTAAGCCTAAATTATTTTCCCTCTTCCTTATTGATGGAAAGGAGAGAGAGAGAGAGAGAGAGAGAGAGAGAGAGAGAGAGAGAGAGAGAGAGAGAGAGAGAGAGAGATTAACACCAGACCAAAGAAAGCCTGTTGCTGTTTTGCTGGATAACCGGGGGACGTCAGTGACAGGATACTTTCTTTCTATCCTGCCTGTCTCGGAACCCCAAACCGAGAGGTAGTCCTGAATCGGAAGACACCCAAGAGGAAGGATCCTCAACGGAGTCGATTTCTTAGGGCTTGACCCGACCTAGGACTCTCGGGAAACCCGAGTCTCTTTACTTTAGGTTATCCAGGACGATACAAACATCACTACCATTTCTTTTCGGAAAATATTCTCCATTTAAGAAGACTCAAACATTTTATGCAAAGTTTATAGATTTCTTGATAAATTCATAATTTCTTATAAAGTTTAATTATTAAGAATTTAGTTGTCTTTCATAATAATATCATCATTAAAGCTATTTGTAAATTATATATATTTTTTTCAATCAAATAATTCAGTATTTTGATGGCCAAGGGTAGGCATCCGCTGATACTTTGGCATTATAGTACTACATTGGATCCCTCTCTGGTTAAAGCTAACTTTTCCTTTGCCTAATCCTCGAGTCCACACAATAAAAATCTCTCCACTAACCTTTAAAGGCCAAGACTAAATAACAATTTTTTACATTCAAATTTGATTTGAAATAAAATAGTTTATTTATAAAATCCTTAATTAAAGATTTTGTGTTACTGTACTGTACATAAGAGGAAAAGAATCTAAATAGATGGAGAGAGTAGACTAGAGCGGCCGACACTGTTATACAATGGGGATAATAAGGTCGAAAGAAGCAGACATTTACTTGAATTGCTAAGCCAATCTAAAGTGTATGCTTTGCAATGAGAGCATAGCTGTTAGGAACCTGGTTT
>NC_090757.1:73011781-73014841 GCF_036898095.1 Palaemon carinicauda
AGAGCAACATTTTCGGGTTGAGAATACTGCAGTGCTGCATAAATTGCATAAAAATCACATTTAACGAATTCATAATTTCACCGCCGGGTTACAATCTCCGTTCCATTCTCTCTTTGGTGTTTGACAGTAGAATGCTCGTTTTACCCAGGACCCAATCAACGCGAGTCTGGTTTTAACCTAACCGCTATTTTTCCCATGGGTTAATTCTATCATTTCACGTTTTTAGTAGAATCTGGTATTCATAGTAAGTTTATAATAACACATTTTTTTATTCTTAGTGTAATTTGTCTCGATTTGTGTTGAAATATGTGAAAAGTAACAAAATTATGCAGCGTGCATCCGAAAATAAGCTCCTGTCGTTGACTTTGATGGGTGTTGTTATTAAATTTATATTTATCATCACGATACTTTATAATATATCGATTTATTTGACATTATTTATTGATAAAACCTATATCTAAGGGAGAAATTTAGATTAGTAAATAAGTGTTGATTCACATTACTAATTTCAAAACAACGATGGTATTCTGGCAAAAATTCTTCCGACGAATCAGCTATTAGGAAATTTTCCGAGCTAAAAGGGCACCCCAGCGAGTCTGTGCAAATATGCCTCGATAAAAATGAATTGACTGTAGAAAGATTGGAAAATGGCTTAGGAAGAGAGTTTGGACAACAAAGAAGAACGGTTTCCTGACTTCGAAAACAGATTCTTGCCACGACTAATTATCTGCATCACTCAGACTCATTTGCAGGATAAGGAAAAGTTGAAAATAGGCCTATAGTAGACGATTGTAGAATGTCAAGCAATAATAGAAAATAACAAATGGAATGTTGATTGCAGTAAAGAAACAATGATAAATTGTAATAATGGAAATATAAAAGAGTAAATTACATTCTTTAGTCTCAGTGGTTTAGAATCGACAATAGAAAAGCTAGAGTTCAAATTGGAGACTAAATTATGCACAGTACACAAAATTGATAATCAGAAGAACTGGAAAATATGAATAGGTCAATAAAAGAAGAATTGCAGATAGGAAATAGTGTGATGGTTCTCTCCATTTACACATTATGATGTGCTCTTATTCTAATTCCATCCTCAGTTAATAAACTAAGCCATTTGACCACAGCTTCATTGCAACATATATTAGAGTTTCAAGTTTCTCTCTATTAATGAAAGCAAGGTTAAACATTCTCAAAACAATAGAAAAAATTCAGGAGAAAGAACATAGATGATGTTTGTGACTTCTGTAAACAAAATAATACAGAACATTTGGAAAGTGAAGAGAACGAGATACAAGAGTTTATATGTTGCAAAATTCTTCTTAGCAGAGAGCTGGTGCAATGAATAGAGAAGACGGCCATGAATTAAAAAGATAAACAAGTTTCAAAATAACAAAATAGGTTGTCATAATTATGCTTAATTCCAACTGATTTCATGATAGATTATAAATGTGTCACAACAAATACTCCTAAGAGTTTCCCCATATCAATAGATTGTGTTTTGATGGTCAAAGGAAAAAGATTCAAAACTGAAATCTTAGTTGAAGGCCCAGATGCCTATTCTACTATATTCTTAAAATACAAATGATCCTGGAAATGTTGGTTTACACTTACAATAAAAGGACAGACACGAAGCAGAAAAGTTAAGTCAGAATGTTGCAGTTTACTACTGGTCAAAATAAATTCACAATCTCTTTAAATTCAAATTATTGTGATTTTTTTTTATGGAATATTCAAATAAAAAATGGTTTTCCTAAATCCAAGTAAATAGAAGATTTACAGATTCAAATGAGATTTATTAGGGGATTTAAGCATTTTCATAATAGACAACATAATCATTTTGTCCCGGAAATCTCTACTTAGAACCATCAAAATTACGGAAAAAGTCGAGGGGTTATTTTGGCTCTGGGCAAGTTGCTCTTGATGAGAGGAGCGGCAAAAAGAAACGAGCAAGGAATGTAACTCCCAAGTGGTAAAATGTATAAACTGCACTTAGTTGAACAAACCAGATGATCATATAGTGAATTCAAGAAATTGCAAAGCTTTTGTTTTGAAATAGATGGGACTATTCAATCTGACAGAAGAAAAAATCAAATTAGAGAGAGAGAGAGAGAGAGAGAGAGAGAGAGAGAGAGAGAGAGAGAGAGAGAGAGAGAGAGAGGGGGGGGGGGGGGGGGCTTTTCGTTCTCAATTTATATTTTAAATTACTGAAATCATATCAATAGGTTAATAACGTAGATTGTGCAACAACTTTGAGGGGAAGACGTTGGACCAAATTTTGAGTGACGGAATGAATAATATTGTATCTGGTATCAATGAGGAAAAGAAGAGCGTATTATGTGGGTCGGTTTTGTGGAGACAACTGAAAGGATATCCGGATAAAATTATACGGTACAAAATCACACAAGACAAAATCTCACGGGACAAAATCACACAGGACAATATCTGCCAGGACAAAATAAGGCGGGACAAAATTATACTGGACAAAATCTGACTGAAGAAGATCACACAACATAAAATCTGCCAGGACAAAATCACACAAGACGAAATCTGACGAGACAAAATCCCACAGGACGAAATCTGATGGGACAAAATATGATGGGACAACATTATACAGGACAAAATCTGAGATAACAAAATCCCACAAGATATGACACGACAAAATCACGTAAGACAAAATATGATAGGACAAAATTATATAAGATAAAATCTGACGTGACCAAATCACAAAATGCAAAATCTTTTGGGACCAAATATCACAGGACAAAGTATGACAGGAAAAAATCGCGGGAAAATTCCCACGTCATAAAATCCCACGGGACAAAATCACACAAAGCAAAGTCTGACGGGACAAAATCTGAAAGGATATAATCACACAGGACAAAATCTAATGGGCGAAAGTCTGACGGAACAATATCACACATGACAAAATTTGACGGAACAAACTCCCAAAGGACAAAATCTACTTGGATAAAATCCCACATAATAAAATCCCACAGAACAAAATCTCTCGAGACAAAATGTGATTGGAAGAAATCACGCAAGACAAAATTAGATGGG
>NC_090757.1:73024864-73027364 GCF_036898095.1 Palaemon carinicauda
ATGCATATCTGATAGATAGAGCCTCTAGTTCTATCATGGAGTACCTGGTTTCAACATCTGTCAGGAACCTGCTTCCACAACTGATGAGTTTCCATCCATCTTGATGTCGTTGAAGCACGATGAAGCCAAATCCATTTAGTCTGCTTGCATCAGTTTCCACACGAGTTTCCCGAAGTGGATCAAATTGTGCAAGAACTGGTGTTTTTACGAGAAGTTGCTTCACTTCATTAAAGGCTTCAGTATGTGCTGGCAACCATTGAAACTGATTCCTGGTTTTCAAAAGTTCCCTCAGCGGCGTGCTCGCTGCACTAATGTGCGGGCTAAAGGATCCTAACTGATTTACCAATCCCATAAAACTTCGTAGTTCGGTGATATTTGTCGGCGTTGCAAAATCTGCAATAGCATTCACTTTCTTTGGATCTGCTTCTGTCCCGTTTTTGGACAAAACATACCCAGCAAACTGCACTTGTGGTTGAGCAAATTTGAATTTTTTCTCATTCAATGAAATGCCATGTTCGATGCACCTGTTTAGGAATGCCCGTACATCTTGTATGTGTTCCTTATACGTCCTACTTGCAATCAGCACGTCGTCCACCACTTTATGGGTTCTTTCCAAACCATCAATTGCCAAGTCTCCTCTGAAATTGTAACTGTCACCAGTGCTGATGAATCCCATAGGCGCTCTCTTGTACCGAAATCTTCCCCATGGTGTTAGGAAAGTAGTAAGATCTCTTGAATCTTCATGCAACTCTAATTGCCAGTAACCCTTGACAGCATCACATACTGTGAAGTATTTAGCACCATGAATCACTTCATTTATAGCATCCTTTGGCGTTTTGGCATTGTGTACCGTCCTATTTACTTGTGAATTGAGCTTTGTGAGATCGACCGTCATTCTGATCCCACCATCTGGTTTCGGGATTACAACGATTGGATGACACCATTCCGTTGGTCTATCTCCAACTCGTTCTATGACATCCTGATTAATCATGTTCTCCAGCTCCTTCTTCACTGCATCCCGCAATGGGTAGCTCACTGGTCGGGAGGCATAAATTGCAAAAGGTTTTGCATTTTCCTTAAGCTCTATTCTCATCGGTGCAGTTTTCATAGTTTTTAACCGTCCTTCAATGCTGAACACTTCTGAGTAGTCTTCTATGATCTGGTTCCTCGTGTTTATGCTGAATTCCTCCACTGGGCTATTTTTTTCAGTACACCGAAGATCTGTGATAATACGAACTGTTTTTTTCATAGGAAATGGGAAATTTTCATGCACGATGTGCAACTTCTTGCAGGCATCAAGAGATATATACATCTCCTCACTTTTAACGTCACTACAAAAAATAACATTTTCCACACATTTGTTGCCATTACCATGTAACACTAAATCAGTCTCTCCAATAACAATTAGTCTTTTGCCGTTAACACTTTCTAAGTACTCTTCACAGAAATGGAGGTCCTGTTCACCAAGCATCAAATCCTCCCTCATTCCCACACCAGCGACAGTCCTCTCTGCTCCTGTATCGGCGATGACCCATTTTCTGATGACATGACTCTTCAGTGGGTGATGGATGTCAACTGACAGCATCGGACGTTTCTCAGTACACCTAGAAATGTCGGTGACATGCTTGCGTTTATCGGCTTTAGGAGACGATTTTATAGCGTTTTCCTTCCTCGGACTTTCACAGGCCTTACTATAATGGTTAAAGCGACCACAATTAAAACACTCCTTTCCCATTGCTGGACATTTTTTTCCTTGTTGGTGGGCTGAAAAACCACATCTGCGACACTTTGCGGATTCATCTATAGAGGATTTGTTGGCATGACTTTTTGTTCGCTGTTGACTTTTGCTTCTTTTCCGGGTCTGCAATCTATTCATATCAACACTATAACCTCTACTCAATCTCTGATCTTCTTTCCCTGCCAACTCACGGTTGCGGCATAAAGTGATCGTCTCACGAAGGTTAAGTGCAGGTTTCTTCCCCAACAGTTCCTGTCTTACACTCTCATCGCGAACTCCGGACAATATAAGAGTGGCAATCCATTCATCAGCACTCATGTCTGACAGGTTGACATCCTCTGCTTGCTCGCGAAGATCCACCAGAAAATCGTCAAATGACTCTCCGGATTCTTGCTTCTTCCGAACAAGCTTGTAACGGTCTACTGCGATGTTCCGTTGTGATTTAAGGTGTCCCCTAATCCTCTCTATGATTTCACTCAAGCTTAATTGTATATCCATTGGGATTTCCACTGCATGGCGAATTCTTTGAAGGAACTCTGGTGTGCAAAACGTCCAAAAAGTTGCAATCTGGTCCTCTCGAGTTTTCTCCCCTAGCTTTGTCACCTGTGCGTAATTTTTCCATGTAGCCTCCCATCTCTTGAAAATCTTCAAAGTAGTACCATCATCTAGTAGCTCTGGGGGTCTAACAGAAATTTTTGTTGTCTCACTTCGGCGACTTCTCTCAACTCCTGTGGTTGTGTTATCGTTGAGGTCAGCCCGAGG
>NC_090757.1:73029864-73037512 GCF_036898095.1 Palaemon carinicauda
AAGAGAGATTGGTAGTTAACAATTTCTTATTCGTTGGGGTTTAACGATTTGGAAGGATAATATGCAGAATCTCTTAGAGGTAATGAGAACGTATATGGATAAATATTGATATCAGGTAATTCGCAGTCACGGGCTGCACACATAAGGATCACGTAAGGGTATAAGATAGTCATTGTACCAAAACATAACAAAATGGGGTAATTTCCATCATCTGTGAATTTTATTGAAAAAAAAGACATATTTAAAGAAAAGGGCATTCAAAATTTAACTCCAACCTTTGTAAAGTTGTATAAGTAATTAAATATGGGACATTATCAAAGTTCAGTATATCGGAAACGCCTAAGAGATCTTTTTATGAAATTTTTTTGTGCATCCATTTTATTTCGATATTCCGGCTGTACGAACTCAAAAATACACTATATTCGCAGCTCTTTTTACGCCTATACTCGGGCAATATAACACGGTGTTGGGTCGGGAGGGCCACTCTGTGCGAAGGCGCAATTACGCGAAAACCCACATCTGCACTACGAAGTAAAATGTTAGAAATTCAACTACAAAATTAAGAACAACTGGAACTGAGGAAAAAGATAAGACTTGAAAGTAAGCCCTATTATAGCCGTAAGGAACCCCACAAGGGTCGTTAAAAGTACAATAATGAATACATTGAGCATACATTTATCCAAATTCTAAGGCAGGTATATATGTAGATCTTGCCTTTAGCAACATCAGACCCCAAGACCTACTTGTATTCAGCCCGTCAATTCCCGTGTCTGTCCTTACCAGCGAAATACATCAAATGGGCAATCTAAATATAAATGCGTCTTCATAAATTTACTCTTAACACGTTAGTTCATTCAAGAAGAACGAAAAACTACATTAATCCAACGAGATCCTTAAAACGCTATTTTATTTGTGTACAACTATTACACCTTCTTAGAGTTAGTAGTATTCAAATAGTAAGTATTATGATACAAAAGTTAGATTCGAATGAATAAGACTCAGCTTTTGAAACTGGAACAGAAGATTAAAGGCCGATTCACACGACACGTTTTCTTTCCGACAGGCTGGCCGTCGGTTAACCGGCGTCAAGGTTTCTTACGTGTATTCAAATGCAACTGTTCACACGACCCGTTAGGCTGACGGCGGCCCTCGGAAGTCAGCCGTACGAGTCGGCCCGGCTTTCTTTCCAAGAAACCTCGTCCGGTTTGACGGACGTTAGCCACCCGTCCCAACCAACGGGTGGATGATGTTTTGTGTGAACGAGGACCTGTATCATACCCGTTCGTTTCGTGGCCTACAACACCGGCTTTTCCTCATAGTATAGAGTCATAGAAATTAGTTAGTTTGTTGTTGACACCGTGTATTAGAGGTTAATTGAACTTTTCTAAGGGTATGAGGAGATGTGTGACATGGCAAACAAGATGTATAGAAATAATTTACATAAATAAAAGATATGGAAAATGACTGGAGAGGCATTAAATAAAACAGGTAAGTTTATCGCAATTTTAATATTCTTGTCATGGTGCATAGAGCATTATGAAGTTGTATAACTTATTTTATCAACACAGTTATCAACCAACATATTATAGTGTCAAAATTATCGTAATTTACTCAGTCCTAACGTGACAGAGTCTAAGTAAACAATGAAAACCGTGCGCTGGTAAACGGATACGGAACGCCTCCTGTGAATGTACAACATTTCGACGGCGGTTAGCCACCACCACCAAGGCCAATATATATATTGGCCTTGGCCACCACCCAGCGTGTGGGAAAGAAAACGGGTCGTGTGAATCGGCCTTACGTTGAATAGTAAATGAAGACAAAAGCAAGATCTCTCCTTATTTGGAACTGCTATAGAGGGAACCTGATGAAGATTACTGAGAGTTTCGACCTTACTGCTAATTCTAACCAATAAACTTTACACCTTTCTTTCCGTCACTTAAACTTTAACAACAGCCATTTTAAGACTCGGGAGAGTCTTTACTCTTAAACAACAAATTGATATTTTAGCACAACTCATGTACACATTCCCAAAAGAAGTAGGCATTCATGTAGTTGTTTCTGCTCATTGTTACAAAATAATTGTCGCTGCAGGTTTTGAATTGAATAAAGGACAGAACTAGAAGGTTTTATTTTATTTTAAATTTTAGTTTATGTATTAAGTGCCAGGAAATTAATTGTTTTAAGGGGAAAGATTGAGGTGTTAGTCCTCGTCAAGATGCAATCAAGTTCTCTTTTGAGTCGCGCAAAACCATTAAAGTAATTTGATTATGATTCCTTTGTCTGTGTTTAGAAAAATAAAATAATTTCTATTCAAAATCTTACCAAGGCAGAATTATTAATATAACATCTCCGGCTCAGGCTGATATATTTTCACTAGTTTCAATAGTCAATATTGATAATCAATTATCTGAAATGTTATAATTTTGAAAGAGTTCTCTGATGAGGTCTACGTGACTACAACTTTCAGAGTTTTGACAGAAAAGTATGACCATACCTAAGGCGGTTGATGGTAGCTATAAAACAAAAACATTTAAAGATTAAATAATACGGATCGCTAGAAGAAAATCAGTACTGTATATTATATCCACTAATTTATCGATCAGTACATATAAAGTGATACCAAACTGTAGTTACACTAATCAGAATAAATAAATTACTTTTCAAATCACACACCACCTTCATAAATCGTGAAAAATTATTAAGCGCAGTTTCCATTTAAAAATACTACAATAGTTGGTGAATATTTGGTACTTTAATTCATATTTTTCTTGGATATTATTTATTTCATTCATTCCTGACCATGGATATTGGGACAGATCACCAGCTAGTAAGTTCCCCAAAACAACGGTTTGGGTGGAAATCACTAAAATGTGTGATATACAACAAAAGCAAAAACTAATGAAAAAAAAATATAATTAATGTAAGTAACGAAATTAAGATATAATTACCAATGATTCACATCACATCCATGAAATGTTCTTTGCTTGTTTTTTTTTTTTTTTTTTTTTTTTTTTTTAGATGGGCAAGCACTATAAGGATGTGCTACGCACGCTATCGGTGTGGGTCGCTATTAAGCATTATAATTACTTATAATTTGCCCTGTCCCTCAAATGGACTCCGATAGCAATAATCAATAACTGAAATAGATGAAATTATACTAAATTTGGAAATAGAATGAACTCTCCTGTAGTAGACGTCTATTTGTGATTCCAGTCAAGCTGGAACTGAAAGAGGAGGAGGTTGGGAGCGGGAGGTGGGGGGGGGGTGTTGATAGCTCACAATATCTACATGATTATAATTAGTTAGAAATAGCCAGATAATGATTACGTCATGGAAAAAAATGGCAAATGCAAACAACGCACGAGTAGAACCCAACAATCAGTCTCCCAAAAGTAAACAATGAAATACTAGTGATCAGATTTAAATCGATCGATACGTAAGTTATTATGCCCCATTCCAATTAGTCATACATAGAAAAAAGCATTCGTCCATTTCTTATAATGAATTCCCGTTTCATTAGAAATTAAAGGATCATATATTAACCCAAGAGTCATAGATGTGTTGCTACTGAAAGAACAATGTGAATATTTAAAGTAAGGACACCATTACAGTAACAGTGGAAAAAAATCTTATTTTAAGGAAATAAACAACATTACATCATTGAAATTCACTGAGCAGAAAACGAGACTGAATTAAAGAAATGTTTTCTAGCTTGTGATTTAGATAGACTTAATTTCACAACAACGCTTCAAGCATTAAAGGTTTACGAGTAATTGAAGAGTGTGGATAAAAAGCGATTATACAGAGCTCTTTATAGTTAAAGTGATTCACGCACGAAAGTGGACGGGGCTTAAACAGAGTTATCAACTCTTCACTTAATTTTTTATCAGATTGATTATCTTTGTAATGAGGGAAAAGAATCCTTCGAAAAAACGTAATTAAGGATTCAGAGTATGCAGTTACAAAACATGACTTCGCAACCTACTTTTACAGAGAGAGAGAGAGAGAGAGTGTGTGTATTTCATGAATTTAAGCTTCTTGGCACACTTGCTATTGCTGTCAAAAGAGGAAGTGGTGGAGAGAGAGAGAGAGAGAGAGAGAGAGAGAAAGAAAGTGTATTTCACGAATATAAGCTTTATGGCACACTTGTTATTGCTGTCAAAAGAGGAAGTGGTGGAGAGAGAAAGAGAGAGAATGTGTATTCCACGAATATAAGATTTATGGCACACTTGCCAATGCTGTCAAAAGAGGAAGTGGTGTAGAGAGAGAGAGAGAGAGAGAGAGTGTATTTCACGAATATAAGCTTTATGGCACACTTGCTATTGCTGTCAAAAGAGGAAGTGGTGTAGAGAGAGAGAGAGAGTCAAAGTCAAAGTCAAAGTCAAAATCCTTTATTCCATTATAAAATGGTTATTCTGTTACATAACAATATAAATTATTTACATAAAATTCACAATAATTGGATTGTAAAAATCTAGGATACATATACATTCAAGTAAAATTTAAAAAATATTGCGTAAGTTTCTTTTTGAATAAATCAGAAATAACATTTGTACATTTTCTTATTTCCAGGGGTAGTTTGTTCCAGAAAGCTGGGTTCCTTATTGCCATTGAACGTGAACCCAAATCCGTTCGATAGCTGTCTACATATAGATTTTCATTCTGTCTGGTTAATGCATTCCTACAATTACCAACTGTAGGAAATGTGTATAGCCAGTTGGGATATTCTTTTCTCAAACTTTTAAAAACAAAAACACAAACATCGGACATACACTTTTCTTTTAATTTTATCCACTTTAATTGCTGGAGGGTTGGGGTGATGTGATCGTGTTTTTTTCACCCCAATAACGGCTACTCTACCTGCAAAGTTTTGGATTTTTTGAGCTTTTTCCATGTACATATCATTAGTTGACCCCCATATCTTAATACAGTAGTTTATTACACTCAAGACCAGACTTTCCACAATCAAAGCTCGAGTAGTATCATCAAAGTAATCTTTTACTCTACTTAAATACATTAGAATGCCACTAACTTTTCTACTCAGCTCGTCAATGTGAGTACTGAATGTCATGTACCTGTCCATGCGTAGACCTAGATTTTTCACATGTTGACTTATCTTTACTTCATCACCATCGCATTTTATTATAATGTCATTTGGAATTTTGCTAATATACTGTGAGCTACCCACAAACATGCACTGTGTTTTAGTGGCATTTGATAATAGCCCTTTTCTTAGAAAATATTTCTTAATTTTGAGCAATATTAGTTCAGCCCTTTTTATCAAGCCATCTAAATTTTCTATTTGATCAGCCAAAAGAACTTAGGTGTCATCAGCGTATTGAATTAGCAAGCAGTTTTCTATGTATTTAATCATGTCATTAACGTAGACTAAACACAGAATTGGACCTAGGATAGATCCCTGTGGGACTCCAAATTCAATCTTTTCAATGCAAGAATTTACGTCTCCTAATCTAACTACCTGACTTCTATCCCTTAAGGAATCCTGAAACCAGAACGTATCAATGTAATGTTCCTTAAGAGATTTACACAATTTATCATGATTGACACTATCAAATGCCTTTGATAGGTCGCATAAAATTAATATGGAAACTTTTTTTCTATCAATATTTTTATAAATTTCATCTGTTAATTTCATCAAAGCTGTTTCTGTTGATAAACCCTTACGGAATCCATGCTGAGTGTTAGAAATCAAATTACTTTTTTCTAGATGTTCTATTAACTGATTACATACAATCTTTTCTATTACTTTCGATATTACTGGAAGGATAGAAACAGGTCTATATTTACCAGGGTCGTCCTTGTCTCCTTTCTTGTGAAGAGGGTCTACGAGGGGTTGTTTCCAAATAGAAGGATATTTCCCAGTTACAATCGATGTATTTATGATAACCGTGATATAATATGCAATAACTGTAAGGGAATCTTTTAGAAAACTAGTAAGAATACCATCCGTTCCGTAAGCATTACTATTATTCAAACTCTTAACTGTTAATATTATTGTTTCTACTGTAACTGGTTGCGGTCTAAACAATCTTATATTATTGCCAAAATTATTTTGAGTGTTTCTAATATCTTCATTTTCGTACTTTTGTAGAATTTCCTGCGTTTTATCATAAGTTATTTTCCTACATTAGCAAAGTATTGGTTAAATTGTTCTGCTCTAGCTTTTGGGTTGTCGTATTCAATCTTTTTATTTGTTTTAGTAGATACAATATTATTCATAATTTTCCATGTTTCTCTGCGAGATTTACTTTTCTTGATCTTGTCTTTGTTATAATAAGCTTTGGCTGTACGCATCTTCGAATTGATGAGTTTTTTCATTTCCTTATACGAATTGTTCAGATTTTCATCATGTCTATTCTGTTTAAGCCTTTCTTGCATTTTGTCCCTTTCAATCATACTATTTTTGAGATCATTGTCTATCCAAGTTGCACTGGGTCTCCTTATTTCCTTCGTGGTTATTGGGGCACATTTATCTAAGGTACTATTATATACTTTATTGAAAATTCCTGTTTGAATATCTGTGTCATCAGTATGCATGATTGTATCTAAAATTATTTTCTGGTCTAGCAATGTATTGCACAAAAAATCTGCAGAATAATATTTTAAACACCTAGAGGTTACCGTGACTGGTTTACGCTTTGGCTTCTTGATATCTATGATAAATGAAATATGTTCCTGGTCAGCTACAATACTTGGATTTACCTCAATTTTAATGACACTTTCCTGCTTGTTTGTCTAGTAGAGAGAGAGAGAGAGAGAGAGAGAGAGAGAGAGAGAGATTGTGTATTTCATGAATATAAGCTTTATGGCACACTTGCTATTGCTGTCAAAAGAGGAAGTGGGGTAGAGAGAGAGAGAGAGAGAGAGAGAGAGAGAGAGAGAGAATGTGTATTTCACGAATATAAGCTTTATGGCACACTTGCTATTGGTGTCAAAAGAGGAAGTGGTGTAGAGAGAGAGAGAGAGAGAGAGAGAGAGAGAGAGAGAGAATGTGTATTTCACGAATATAAGCTTTATGGCACACTTCCTAATGCTGTCGAAAGAGGAAGTGGTGTAGAGAGAGAGAGAGAGAGAGAGAGAGAGAGAGAGAGAGAAAAGTGCATTTTACGAATATAAGCTTCTTGGCACACTTGCTAATGCCGTCAAGAGAGAGAGAGAGAGAGAGACAGACAGATAGAGAGAGAGAGAGAGAGAGAGAGAGAGAGAGAGAATTTGTATTTCACGAATATAAGCTTCTTGGCACACGTGCTAATGCTATCAAAATAGAGAGAGAGAGAGAGAGAGAGAGAGAGAGAGAGGGGGGAATGTACATTTTACGATTATAAGCTTCTTGGCATATTTGCTAATGCTGTCAAGAGAGAGAGAGAGAGTGAGTGAGAGAGAGAGAGAGAGAGAGAGAGAGAGAGAGAGAATGTGTATTTCACGGATATAACCTTCTACGCACACTTGCTATTAGTGTCGAGAGAGAGAGAGAGAGAGAATGTGTATTTCAAGAATATAAACTTCTCGGCACACTTGCTAATGCTATCAAAAGAGGAAGTGGTGTGAAGAGAGAGAGAGAGAGAGAGAGAGAGAGAGAGAGAAAGTGTGTATTTCACAAATATAGGCTTCTTGGCACACTTGC
>NC_090757.1:73048012-73068012 GCF_036898095.1 Palaemon carinicauda
TTAGGTCTATAAACATTTCCATTCCTTAACCTGAATATCCAGCCTAGAATTTCCATCGAACAGTCACAAATAGTTTCCAAGATTTCACTATAACTATTGTTTGTTAGTAATTATGACTGTCGAAGGTCCAAACAATATCAGTAGACCATGTTTGATAAAATTCTTTGGAAACTTCAATTTTACAGCATGTGATGTATGAAGTAGATGATGAATGGAGAAGTATTGATTTAAAAGCTCAAGATAGAGACGGCTGGCGAAATGTAACTGGGGCCGTTAGGGTCAATAGGCCTAGGAAAAGATGATGACCATATATATATATATATATATATATATATATATATATATATATATATATATATATATATATTGAATTTTAATTCAAACTCTTTAAAATATTAAAATATTAAAACTGGTCAGTTTAATTCATGAAAAGTAACTCATCAGAATAGTTTCTCTTAATTATTTATTTTTTTCCTTTGAAATCTGAAGTTGTCTAAATTTCTGGGAAATTGCGTAATCGTTTGTACACTGAAATAGATCATATTTGCTGCTACTGAAGAAACACAGGAGGAATATAAATGCTTGATTTTAGAATACTGCACTAAAGCAACGATGTGCCGGTAATGTCAGGTAGGCCTACAATGCAACGCTTAAAACGTGTAGATGCAGAGCTGTAATGTCATATAGGCCTACAATTCAACGTTGAAAACATGTAGATGCAGAAGCTATAATGTGACATGACTCCGTTTTCTCTCTTTCCTCGGATGTTCTAATGGTATTTCTTTTAAAAATTAGTATGCCTTCACCTAAATGAAAACTTACTATGCAGTAAATGTAAATTAAGATAATCTGCCTTTAGGAGATATGATTATTGTTACAGACTAAAAGAAAAATGGCATCTCATCCGTCTGGGACTTTGACACCACGAAGGAAGCGCTATCTCTTCATAGTGACTCTTTTTTCAGGTTTTTTTCTCGTAACTCATTGATAAAGCCAAGGTCTTTAGTAAGGTCTACAGATCTTGGTTAAGTAAAAATTTTATGTTTGATACTGGAGGATCATCGGTGCCGTGATGGTCGAGGAGGCTCTACAGGTGGTGCTTTTGCTTTTCTATCCTCACTTAATCTGCTGCAACCCCTGTTGGGAAAAATGATAATAGTAATGACAGGAAATGTGAAAAATCAAATTTGAAATCTCGTTGACGTAGCCTAATCCTTGGCCCAAAAGAGTTGAAAAAATTTAGAAGGAAAACATGGCGAGGTTTTTATGTTTTGATGTAGCGTCATTTGAAGAATCTTCTTCAACCGAAAGAAGTGGCATGCTGTTCTATCTTAATTCTCTTCCTCTTGTTTTGTTAAAATTTGTATAGTTTATATCGGAGATATTTGTTTTGGTGTTGTTGCAGTACTTAAAAAGGGATTTTGACGTAGGAAAAATCTATTTCTGGGCGAAGGACCTGTGCCGCCCAGTGAATAAGCTCCATTTAGCACTTATTCTTAGGTAATTTACTGCTAAATATACCAGAGAAAAAATGTAAAGGAGTGCTAGGTTAACTAGCTCGCTCACCTATTGGTGTCGGTATAAAATTGGGCGTATAATCCAGAGGTCCCGCACTACTTGGATTCATCCACGACAGAAACCCCAATAGAGGAGAGCCGTTCAACCTCACTCGGTACTACTAACAATGCATCCGCTCAGAACCAAACTCCTTAGCACCCAAAGTTTGGGGACTCCAAGGGAGAGGAGCTGGGAGGGTTCACTGGGCGGCACAGGTCCTTCGCCCAGAAATAGATTTTTCCTACGTCAAAATCCCTTTTCTGGGCTCGAACCTGTGCCGCCCAGTGAATCTATACAAGAGAAAATGTCACCAAACTTGCAAAATAAAGGAAAAAACACAAGCGCAAGGGAAATACAGGATGCTTTTAATCAGAGATGAGTACCAAAAAACAATTATAAGGGTATCTTAAATATGAACATAAATCCAATAAGGTAGGTATAATAATGCCGTGAGTGATAATATATACAGATACTCAGGAGTATAAAATTTACAAATATAAATAACAGTATTCAGGTGCGAGACCAACGAATACAATAGGGTATAAATGAGGCAGGTAAGAGGGAGAGATAAAGAGTCAAGGCATTAACCTGTGAGTTACTTGGGAGTAACTACGCTCCCTGCGGCTACTGTAGAAAATTTTAGGGCTTCCAAATGTTTAAGGTAGTGTTTCTTGAACACTGACGGTGATTTCCACCCTGTATACCTGGAAAGGTCTGTAAAATTCATGTGGTGAAAGAAGTTCACCGAGGTAGCAACCGCCCTGATATCATGTGCAAGAGGAAAAGAGTCAGGGTTAGCTTGTTTAATAAAATACAAGATTTGTTGCCTGATCCCTTTAATAGTAATGGTACCGCCTTGTTCTCTAACAAATAGAGGCCCCGAGGAGTTAGAGGAGGTCCGGGATAAATAAGACCTAAGAGTAGTAACAGGGCACAGAGACGGATCTTGCGTGAGGGGAACAATTTTCCAGGAAGACCATCTGTTTTGAGGGTCTTCGTTCTTAGCCAAAAAGAATTTGTTAGGAGAAAGAAGGACCTCTCCCGAAGGCAGGAAGTCAATATGACCCGGGTCTCTCGACAAGGCTGCCAATTCAGAAATTCTTGCCCCGGAAGCCAAGCTCACCAGGAAAAGTGTTTTCCTGAGAAGGGGAATGTAATCACAAGAACTGTTAATGGTATCAGAAGCCAATCTGAGTACGTCATTAAGGAACCAGGTCACCGGAGTAGGACGAGTAACCGGTTTCAGTCTGGCACAAGCTTTCGGAATTGAAGCTAACAAAGAGTCGGTTAAGTCTATGTTAAAACCCACTAGGAAGATCTTTTTCAGAGCCGATTTAATAGTGGTGATAGTATTGGCTGCCAGACCTGATTCTAATAAAGATCTAAAGAAAGTGACTGTAAGGTTCAAGTTCATACAGTTCACGTCTGAGTCTATTAAAAATTTTGCCAACTTTTTAACTGCAGAGTCATACTGGCGGATGGTGGAATCCCGTTTATCCGATTCTAAGAACAAGGTGTTTTGAGGATCAATATTGGCACCATGCATAGCCGCAAACTTCATAAAGTCCATAAAGTTAGGGCGCTCTGAATGTTTGAGAAAGCGTACACAACGCGTGTTTGTACTATCTGAGACAGAACCGGATTGGGTATCGGGTGAGGGTATAGTCTCAACTCTCACAGGAGAGGATACCAGTTGCTCTTGGGCCAGTTGGGTGCGACCAAGGCTACTTGTCCCTTGAAGGATCTCAGTTTGTCTAGAACTTTCAGCAAAAGATTCACCGGGGGAAAGAGATAAATCTTTTCCCAGGTGTCCCAATTCTGTGACATGGCGTCTGTGGCGTAAGCCTGAGGGTCTAGATTGGGAGCCACATATACTCTCAATTTGTGGTTGGATTCCGTGGCGAAGAGGTCCACTTGGAGACCGGGAACCTGAGAGAGAATCCACCGAAATGACTTTAGATCGAGTGACCATTCCGATTCTAGAGGGGAGGTCCGGGACAGGGCGTCTGCCACTACATTCCGGACTCCCGCCAGGTGGACAGCTGAAAGATGCCAACGGTTCAAGGCTGCTAGGGAGAATATGGCTACTAGAACATGGTTCAGAGGCCCTGACTTTGACCCGCCTCTGTTGAGGCAGCGGACCACCACTTCGCTGTCGAGGACCAGACGAAGGTGTTGTTTCTTGGGAAGAGCAAGACGTTTCAGGGTTAGAAGAACTGCCATGGCCTCTAGCACATTGATGTGAGATTGGCGGAACAAGGGAGTCCAAAGACCTTGAACTTTCTTGAGCTGAGAATAACCGCCCCAACCTGATAAGGATGCGTCCGTGTGAATGATTAATTTCGGAGGCGGAAATCGAAGGGGAACTGACTTTGACAGACTGTTTGCTCTTGTCCAAGGAAGAAGTCTTTCCCGTAGAATGGGAGGAAGGCGGACTTTCCTGTCCCGTAGCTTCCGGTTCGCCCTCGAACGCCAGACACGATTGATATCTTTCAATTTTGCCTTCAGAAGAAGATCCGTCACTGAGGCAAACTGAAGGGACCCCAGAATCCTCTCTTGGAGTCGTCTGGAACTTACTTTGTCTTTGAGAAAGCGTTTGGTGTTCCTTGCAATCTCTAACCTCTTGGGTCTGGGAAGACACAGAGTATGAGATATAAGATCCCATTGCAGGCCGAGCCATTGGAACTTCGATTTTGGAAGAAGACGGGACTTCTTGAAGTTGATCTGGAAGCCTAGAGATTGAAGATAATGGATGACTTTGTGAGTGGCTTTTAGGCAATTTTGGGAGGTGTCTGACCAAATGAGCCAGTCGTCCAGATAGGCTACTACTTGAATCCCTTGATTCCTGAGTTCCTGAACAGCGACTTCTGCTAACTTTGTGAAGATCCTTGGGGCGATGTTGAGCCCGAAAGGCATCACCTTGAAGGAGTAACTTTTGTCCCCTAAGCGAAAGCCTAGGTACGGACGGAAGTGTCTCGCTATCGGGACGTGATAATAGGCGTCTGTAAGATCGATAGAGGTGGTGACGGCCCCACGGGGAAGTAAGGTCCGCACCTGCGAGACGGTAAGCATTCGAAACTTGTCGCATTGAATGGACAAGTTGAGAAGGGATAGGTCTAGAATCACTCTTCTCTTGTCTGAATCCTTCTTCGGGACACTGAACAGCCGACCTTGAAACTTCAGGTGTTTCGTTTCTTGTACGGCGTTCTTTTGTAAAAGATCCTGGACAAATTCGACCAGGTCCGGAGTGGAATGTTGACGAAATTTGTTCGGAGGAGGAGGTCCTTGAATCCAACTCCACCCCAGTCCCTTGGAGATGATACTGAACGCCCAGGGACTGAACCTCCATTTGTTGCGGAAGGCATAGAGCCTCCCCCCTACCTGCTGCACCTCAGTATTGGTTTGAGGAGTTGCCTCCACGTCCGCCTCGGAAGTTCTTTCCTCTGCGAAAAGCTCTTCCCCTGCCTTTGTTCTGGTTAGAACCACGGTGGTAGCCTCTACCTCTACCATAACTCTGGGAAGAGCTATGAGCCTCATACGACTGATTAAAGGCAGGAGAAGTGGCGGAGGCACCAGAAAGCTGGCTCTTAGGAAGCAGAACGGTGACATAGTCGTCTGAAGGAGCCTGAGAGGTGGAAGGCTGTGCCGGGGCAACAGGAGATGGGGGAAGAGGCCTCCGGAAAATGGGCGAACCAGTCTGCTGTTGCCTGAACTGGGTGGAAGTATATGGACGGAGCTTCTTCCTACCCCGGGCTTGGTAATTTGCAGGGTCAGATTTACGTTTAGGAGTCAAACCCCAACGGGCTTTAAGGCTCTGGTTGACTCTAGTGGCCTCCGCCAAGACTTCCTCTACAAGGTCCTCAGGGAAGAGGTTTGAACCCCAACAGGAGGACCGGATCAGCTTATTAGGTTCATGCCTAATAGTCGCCTCTGCCAGGACATGTTTGCGACACTTGCGTTTAGCAGTAGCGAAGTCATACAGGTCGTAGTATAATGACTGCAACGTAGCCTTGTTGAGAGATTTAAGAATACTCTCAGTATCGTAAGTCAAGGCTATCGACTCCGTGGAAGTGGCCAGGTTCAGAGTACGGCCAACGCGTAGGCGAGAATCATACTCCTGTTTAATGAGGGATTCCGGGAGACGGGGAAGCCGCTAACTAAACATTACCGAAGCACAGTCTGCTGCTAGCTTTCCAGAGGTAAATGTGGTATGGACGTTGTCCCAACACTCAATGCCTGAAGGAAGAAGGAGGGAGATTGGATCCACCTCTCGGATGGGAGGCAAGGGCTTCTCCTCCAGAGCATATTGGAAGGCAAGCTCTGCTACCTTATTGACACATGGAGTCACGGTGTTTTTGTCCATTAGGAACATTGTAAAAGAGCTCTTATAAGGCGTCAACATAGTGTTGGTGCAGCCGATGTCATTCAGGAATCTGGCCCACACAGATTGGGCCTGCTCTTTTGGGAAGATGACTGTCTCCTTGGGGACCTTGTCTAACCGAACCAAAGCTTCCTCGGTAAGCCTGGCATAACCATGAAATGGAAATGCCAGACCAGGAGGAAAGAATTCAAAGTCCTCTAGGGGACGAGTGCCAAGACCCTCCAAAGTTAACATTCCGTCTGAGAACGGGGAATGAAGAGCCATACGCCAAGGGTTGTTTTTGGCAAACTGCGGGAGCTTAGAGGCATCCGGGATGAGAGAGCTTTGGACCCGCTCCGGAGCACCTTGCTCTAATGCCCCAAGTCTCTGACCGATGTTAGAGAACATCGTGTCCATCTTAGACTGTATCTCTGATACAAACTTAGCCTGCATCTCCGACACGATGCGAAGCATGGCTGATTCGGAAAGGCCCGGGCTAGCAGCAGATGTGGCGGAATGAACTCCCGGGTCGCGAGACTTAGAGGAGGAGCCAGAAGCCTTAGATGACAGGTTTGTATTCTGTTTAGAACCATGAGAAGCCTTATGAGGCTTATGAACTCTAGGTAAGGTTCTAGACTTATTCTTGGGGGGAACCGGGTGTGATCGTTGGGACGAATCACGGTCCCCAGAAAAACCATGGAAGGAAGAGCGATCAGAAGAAGAAGAAAGAGAGGGGCTGAGGATAGGAATCTCAGCGCCAGAGACACCTGCCTCACTTACCACCCTACCTGTATCTGGATCATCCAATAACATGGGTTCCACGTCAAGGTTCATGGAGGCAACATTGTCTTCTAGATCTCCGGGGGCGTCCGACGGATCCTGCTCTGGATCAATAAACCCCGCTATGGTGGCATCAATGTGGGCAATGATGGGAGCTGCAACATGCCTAGCCACAGCGGCTGAAGACTTGGCGTTGGGGTAAATCAGGGAACAGTAGTCCTCGGAGAGGACGTACGGCCGCTTGGACTTCACGTTCCGGGCAAAGCCACCAACCCACACTTTCAGTGTGGCCCGAGCCGCAGACTTTTGCTCCGGGGATGCCTGAAATAATAGTGGGAATTATAAAAGGGCAGACTCCCAGTGGTCCTTCAAGACCATAGATATCTTACTAAATAGTGTATGTATGCCAAAAAAGGTAAGATAGATAAGAAGGCAACATAGCCAACGGGACTCACCGAGTCAGATCCAAGGGTGGTAACGAGGTCAAAACAGACCACACAGTTATCCGGGTGCCATACCACGACATCCTCCAGCTGCACACCGCAGAGGGCGTGAGACCGACAGACGGTATGGCCGCAGGGCTGATGTAGAACAGCTGCACAGGCTGTCGTCTGACAATGCACCATCTATAAAAAGAATAGTATATGAGAAACTGTAATTCTCTTAAGTAGGGGCGGGTCCGGAGGACCCGGGCCTAACATAAGCCTAACACAAGATTAGGGCTTAACTGTAATATTCTTAAGTAGGGGCGGGTCCGGGGGACCCGGCCTAAACATAAGTCTAGCTTAAGACTAAAGTAAATAGTATATGAGAAACTGTAATTCTCTTAAGTAGGGGCGGGTCCAGAGGACCCGGGCCTAACATAAGCCTAACACAAGATTAGGGCTTAACTGTAATATTCTTAAGTAGGGGCGGGTCCGGAGGACCCGGCCTAAACATAAGTCTAGCTTAAGACTAAAGTAAATAGTATATGAGAAACTGTAATTCTCTTAAGTAGGGGCGGGTCCGGAGGACCCGGGCCTAACATAAGCCTAACACAAGATTAGGGCTTAACTGTAATATTCTTAAGTAGGGGCGGGTCCGGAGGACCCGGCCTAAACATAAGTCTAGCTTAAGACTAAAGTAAATAGTATATGAGAAACTGTAATTCTCTTAAGTAGGGGCGGGTCCGGAGGACCCGGGCCTAACATAAGCCTAACACAAGATTAGGGCTTAACTGTAATATTCTTAAGTAGGGGCGGGTCCGGAGGACCCGGCCTAAACAAAAGTCTAGCTTAAGACTAAAGTATAGCCATCCATTCCGGTCGAGCCGGGAGTATAAAAAAGGATGCAACAACAAAAATTTAAGACACAGGGTGTCTGATTTCCCGGGGCGAGGCTAAGCCCCGGGCCGGGAAATAAAAGTATCCAAAACCAATTCGTATAGGAACTCCGGGGTAGTGATCTGTCATATAATCATCATCGGAACTGTTATAAATTAAATAGGGGGGCGGAACTGTAGATAAGAACCGCCAACGGAACCCAGAGGGTTTCATATAACATAAACCAGTGTGATAAGTGAATATAAAATAGGGTGCACCGGGATCCAACTCTGTGACCGGTGGCCAACCAGACTAGACAGAGCCGAACCCGCCGGGACACCCGGAGGACAAAGTCCATAAACACTGAACTACCCCCTCTACAAGGAGGGAAGGCAACGGTCCCCTAGGGGAGAGGGGGAGAGAAGCCTAGCCCCCCACCTAGCGAGAGGGGGAGCATGGGGGAGGATCACGAGCAGCAGGGCTACCAACTGACGATCCCCAACCAGACAGATCAAACGGAGTAATAGCACAATATTCATTATAATAGTAATAGCGTTGATAATATAAAATAAACACATAAAAATTTTTGGGCAAGGCATGCAACATAATAATTAAATCACAAAAGACACACCTGATGGCTTAAAAAATAACATTGCCGCCTAGCACGAAGGTCGGCAGCCATAACGATACGTAAATGATATCGGCCCAAAATTTGAACCACGAGGGTTCTAAACGCTAAATAATGAATATCCATAATAACAAATAAAATTTAATAATAAAAATAATACATATAGTAACACCGCGAGTGAAACTAAAAGCTCTCAAAACAGGAGTACCAACTGTAAATGGAATCAAGCAAGATCGGTATGAACGAAGAGAATACACTCCTATAATTCAAATATTAGACGATCTAGGTTGCTCAAAACACAGCAAAACACAGCTTGGTACTTAACTTAGACGGTGTCTCCAGGGAAACCGACGAAGAAGCCATAATCCAAAGAAAATAAGCGAAAAAACGAGAGCACAACAAAAAAGCGGGTTACACACAAGACGTGCTAAAAGGAGTTGGGTTCTGAGCGGATGCATTGTTAGTAGTACCGAGTGAGGTTGAACGGCTCTCCTCTATTGGGGTTTCTGTCGTGGATGAATCTAAATAGTGCGGGACCTCTGGATTATACGCCCAATTTTATACCGACACCAATAGGTGAGCGAGCTAGTTAACCTAGCACTCCTTTACATTTTTTCTCTGGTATATTTAGCAGTAAATTACCTAAGAATAAGTGCTAAATGGAGCTTATTCACTGGGCGGCACAGGTTCGAGCCCAGAAATATTTCATTTTGCCTTGCTTCCTTTTTTTTACTGGGCTATTTTCCCTGTTAGAGCCCCGGTGTCTATAGCATCTTGCTTTTCCAATTAGGATTTTCGCTTAGAAAGTAATAATAATAATATCAAAAATTTTAAACAATTTTTATTTTTCCTAACATACTCACCGAGAACTACTTTTCTGTGGAGTCACTTGGTGACCTCTCAATCTCGACCAAGGTTTTCCCGCCGTTACCCCCCTTACCCCGCTCTATATAGGTTTACCCCCGCCGCCAGAGAATGCGCCCTGAGGGCAGGATTAGGGCAAGTCACTGCCTCTCTGGGTCAGCATCGCCATTAAGTTCGTCGTTTAGCCCAACTTGGCAATGGAAGGATGGCACTCGGGGACGGAAGGGAGGGCCATTACCCGAAAAGTAGTTCTCGGTGAGTGTGTTAGGAAAAATGAAATTTTTTTTAGATTTTTGATTTGTTCCGACACAAATACTCACCGAGAACTACTTTTCTGTGGAGACTTATACTTTAGGAGGCGGGAGTGCCATTCTGCCACTTGGTTCGGCACATAGTGCCTAGAGGGCTAAGGAATGCGGGGCCTATCAGAGAGCGGAGAGAGGGTAACTGCGGAACCTTACGCTATTATCTAAGTCTCACCTCTTAAAATTTCTTCTGTTGATTTTCTCCCGATGAAGTAGCGAAGAATTTATTCCCCGTTGGGGACATCTTCTAGCCTACCGCTACACAGATTGGAGGGCGGCGATGACTGTCCCAATGGAGAATCCATCCAAGGATTTCCTTGAATAATCCTTGAGATAGTGGGCAGTAAAGGTCGACTGGTGCGACCAAGTGCCAGCTTGTAGGATCTGTCCCACCGCCATGTTTCTCTCAAAGGCCAAGGAGGTGCTCAGGCCCCTAATGTCATGGGGGCTGGGAGTGCCTGGCACTGCCATCTTATCCTCTTCATAGGTTCCAGCGATGACTTGTCTCAGCCAGAAGGAAATGGTGTTCTTGGAGACTTGCTTCTTATTAACACCTGTGGAAACGAAGAGGTTCTTGGCACCTGGTCGGAGATGAGCCGTCCTTTCCAGGTACTTCCTGAGCGTCCTTACTGGGCATAACTTCAAGTCTTCCGTATTGCCTGTCTTGGGAATGGCCGGAATTGAGAAACCTTCAAACTTCGGGTCCCAGACTGCTGGGTTCTGAGTCTTCGCCACAAAGGAGGGTACGAACCTGAAGGACACTTCCTTCCACCCTTTGGAGTGCGCAACGTCGTAAGACAGACCATAGATCTCACCCACTCTCTTAGCAGAAGCCAAGGCTAGCAAGAAGACGGTCTTGAGGGTGAGGTCTTTGTCCCCGATATCTTTGAGGGGTTCAAAGGGAGGACGACTTAGCATTTTCAGGACCTTGGCCAGGTCCCATCTGGGCACTCTCCTAGCTTGAGGAGGGCAGGACTGCTCAAAACTCCTAATCAGCATCGCTATGTGTCTCGAGGTCCCCAGGTCGATGCCTTTCAGGAGGAAGACTTGGCCTAAGGCTGCCCGTACTCCTTTAATGGCTGGGATTGACATCCCTACTTCATCCCTAAGGTACACGAGAAACTCAGCTATGTCCGGGACCGAAGCTTTAAGAGGTCTTATGTGTTTCTCCGAGCACCACTTCGTAAAGGCGGCCCACTTCGCCTGGTGTACCACGGAAGAGGATTTTCTTAGGTATAGGGACATCCTCTTAGCTGTGGAGGAGGAGTACCCCTCCTTCTTCAAGAGCCGCTCGATAGTCTCCAGGCGTGAAGGCGAAGAGAGAGAGGGTTGTCGTGGAACTTGAGGAAGTGAGGTTGACGCAGCAGATCTGACCTGGTGGGCAGAGGCCAAGGCGGTTGGCTTGCCAGGTCTTTTAGATACGCGAACCACTCCCTCTCCGGCCACCAGGGCGCTACCAAAGTCATCCTTAGGTATTGGGAGGCTCTTACCCTGTTGAGTACCTGCCTTATCAGCGTGAAGGTGGGGGGGGAAGCGTACACGTCCAAGTTGTCCCACTTGTGCTGGAAGGCGTCTTCTAGGGCTGCTCTTTGGTCTGGTACCGGGGAGCAATAGACCGGTAGCCCCAGCGTTGAATGATGAGTCTGGCTACTTCCGGGTGTAGGGACCACTCTGTCCCCACTATCTGACCCATTCTGCTGAGGCCGTCGGCTAGCACGTTTTTCTTCCTGGGGATGAACCTTGCTAGCAGTACCACCTGCTGCTCGTCCGCCCAATGCAGGATGCTTATGGCGAGGTCGCACAGTTCCTTCGATCTCATGCCCCCTTGCTTCTTTATGTAGGCTACCACCGTGGCGTTGTCGCACATTAAGGCCACGGTGTTTCCCCTCAACCGACTTGCAAAGTGCAGACATGCCTTCTGGACTGCTTTTAGCTCTAGGACGTTGATGTGGAGATGTCTTTCGTTCTCCGACCAGGTACCGCTTGCTGTCTCCACCCGAAGGTGGGCTCCCCACCCTAGGTTGGAGGCGTCTGTGAACAGGAGGTACTCGGGGGGACAGGACCCGAGGGGCATCCCCTTGAGGGAGTTCGACTGGCAGTGCCACCATTCTAGGGCTGTCCTCGTGTCTGGAAGGACAGGAATCAACGCCTTCTGAGCGCCTGTCTGGGACCAGAGGCCCTTGAGGTTCCATTGCACAGGTCTGAGCCGCATCTTCCCTTGGGGAACCAGTTTCTCTAATGAGACCAGGTGACCTATCAGTCTCTGCCAGTCTTTCGCCCTCCTGGAATGTTCTGACAGGAACGGCTGAATGATGTGATTGAGGTTCCGTATCCTGTCTTCCGAGGGGAAGACCTTCCCCTGCACGGTGTCCAACGTCATACCCAAGTATCCCATTCTGTTGGATGGCGTTAAGTTCGATTTTTCCAGATTGATAATGATTCCCAGATTCCTGCAGAACTGGAGGAGGTTCCTCCCTTGCTCCTCCAAGAGGGCCTTTGAGTTGGAAAGGAGCAACCAGTCGTCTAGGTATCTGATGAGATGGATACCTCGTTCGTGAGCCCACACTGAGACCGTCGCGAAGACCCTCGTGAACACTTGAGGGGCCGTCGACAGGCCGAAGCAAAGGGTCTTGAACTGCAGGATCTGGGAACCCCATTTTACCCGGAGGAACTTCCGACTCGACGGGTGGACAGGGATCTGGAAGTATGCGTCCTTGAGGTCGACCGTCATCATGTAATCTTTCTCCCTCAAGGACATCAGGACGGATTTCGGGGTGTCCATCTTGAAGTCCGTCTTCTTGACGAACTTGTTGAGGGCCGACAGGTCTATCACGGGTCTCCACCCCCCCGTTGCTTTCTCTACCAGGAACAGGCGGCTGTAGAAGCCCGGGCCTGGGAGAAGGACTTCTTCCATGGCCCCCTTCTCTAACATGGAGGAAACCTCTCCTTGAAGGGTGGCCCTTTTCATCGGGTCCCTGGGGGCCAACCATTCTGTCTGGCTGGCTGGAATGAGAGGGGGTGGGTCCGCTATGAAGGGGAGCCTGTAGCCTTCTTTCAGGACGGACACCGTCCAAGGATCCGCCCCTAGAGGGGCGGCCTGATCTGCCTCTCTTCGAGGCGGAGTAACCCGACCTGAAGGAGCTGGCAGAAGCTGGTGCTCCCCTGCGGGAGGGCTGCGGAGTTGTTGTCCAGGAGGAGGAAGGGGCGTCCCTCCTCGAGGAGCTGGGGGCGGCCTGAGGAGTCACGGCGCTATCCGAGGCTGATCTCCTGTATGGCGGCCTTCTGGAAGACGCTTGTCTGGGGACGTTGGCCTCTCTCCTCTTGGACACCTTCTCCATTAGAACTTCCAGTTCCTTTAAAGGGAACAGAGACTCACCCCCTAAGGGTAGGCTACGCACAGCTCGGGCCTCCCTGTCCGGGATCTTCTTCGACAACTTAGAGAGAACTGTGTCACGTTTCCTAAGTACCCAGTTGGCCGTTAAGGCGAGCGCTTGGTACGCCAGAAACTTGAGAGTTTTCCCCCCGGACGTGAGAAGGTCCGTCAGGAGACTCTGCTGCTCTGGATCTTCGGGGTCGATGGAGGCTTGCACGTTCACCTACGTGGAGGCCCACCAGTCCAGCCATGAGGAGACGTTCACCAGGTCCCTTGACATCTCCTCCATCATGGCTGCTTCCGTAGGCGAGAAGGAAACCGGGGCTGAAGCGGCTCTTTCGTCCGAGCCGCCTTGACCCAGGATGTCTAAGGCCGGGTCCACTTTACAGGGGCCTGGGCGCCGCCCTTCAGGAGTATACACCTTCCCTTGCGTCTTGAGGCCCTGGAGCAGTTTAGAGGCACTCTCGGACTTGGGGGCCTCCGCATTGCTGGCCACCAAGTTATCTATGTACTCTTGTCCCAGTACTAGGTCTTGGGTAAGCGGAAGGGCCAGGGAGGACTTCGGAAGGGCGTCGTGGTGCGTGAATCTCAGGAGGCTTGACCTCCAGGAATTCACCTTAGGAGTCGAGGGTTCTGCGATCCCATGGAGCCTCCTGATGAGACCTACCACTCTTCTGTACGCGGAGTCCTCCGACGGGGGAGCCTCGCCTCCGTCAGCCGAGGCCTCGGCCTGGCGTGGGGGTGCCGGGTTGCTTGGACGGTAGACCGGGCGTCCTCCTCTTGGGTCCAGGGAGGTCGACCCGTACCCCTAGGGAGCTCCGTAGGAGGGTGGATCTCGCCGTAAGGCGGGTGCCACCGGCTCAGGGAGGGCCCTCGGTTGCCCCAAGGCTCTGGAAGCCGAGGACACGGTCCCGGTGGGCTGACCCGACAACGGGAACCGATCCTTCTTGCTCGATGACCGCACCAGCTGGGCTGGTTCGGTCAGGCTGCCTTCAAAGAAGCGCGTTTCCCCCCGCTGGGCGGGGTGAACCGGAGGCCTCTAGGACTTATGCTTTTGAGTGAGGTCTTTCCTGCGTGGCAGGTCGAGCGGTTCTAGGCTGTGCGTAGGGAGCGGCAGCCTAGACGCTCGTTCACTGGACCGAGAGTCTGGAGAGTGGAGCCTCTTGGACTCTCTTGAAGGGACGTAGACCCAAGCGCCGCCGGGAGAGGCATCTCTCCTATACTTACGGGAGTGAGAGTGGGGGCGCTTCCTGCTGTGTCGCGACCTTGACCTGGAGCGGGAACGATCGCTTTCGGACCACTCTCTCTTCCCGCGCCGTTTCTCCCTAACTTCTCCCCCGGAGGATGAATCTATCTCTGACGAGTCCGAGGGCGCCACGTTGCTCGTGTAACGGCTGCCCGCGTGATGCGTGGGGGAAGCTCTTCGCCGTCGGACGTCCGAGATTGGATGTTGGAGGAAGTCTTCGGGGACCGCTGTGGAGATCGTCGGCACTGAGTCTACTCTATCCATGCCAGGGGGCCAGGGGTCCAGGGTCACGTCCATTCTTAGCGGTGACCTCCCCGGTGTTTTCGGCAACTTCCACCTGAAAGCATCGCTACTCGGGCGGCGAACTCAAGCGTGGCTGTCCTCTGGCGGGGGAGAGCCCGACGCACCGGCCCACGAGGGCGGTGGAGACTCTGAAATAACGACACTGCCCCATACGGGGTCTTCTGAGGACGCGTGGTCCCCTGCCACGAGGCCTGATTCACCCGAAGCACTACCGGACCCTCTGTTATCTCTAGAGGGGCCTGCCCTTGGTTCTTCCCTCACACTGGGTTCACCGGGAAGGACGCTATGACTAATCACAACACTGGGGGCTTGCTGCTCTCTCCTCTGCGAAGGAGACGGAGAAGCCTAGGCTTCGTCGGACCGATCACTGACCGACAGTAAAGAAGAAACGGCACTAACTTTTCTGGGGGAACGCTTAGAAGACTTCTTGTTTTTGGTATTGTACCGTACCCACTGTATATCATCCCAGCTTACGCACTCCGGACACGAGTCCGCGGTGGAGCAAACTTGCCCCCTGCACGTGGAACAAAGGGAGTGAGGGTCTACTTCTGGTTTAGAGAGGAAAGCCCCACACGACTTTCCGGCTCTAGGACCAGGGCAACGACGCACATGCTCCATCGTTCGCACACGAAGGGCCAACACTAGCGAGTTATAAGTACACTGGGATATACGCAGGGGGAACGCACTGAAACACTTGCGAATAACGCACTACGCAAGAAAAACACAAGTCCCCACACTGGAAACACGTGGAATCACAAACGCGCCAAAGGATCGAGAGAGCGAGAGAGTGAGATGTTTCACATCTCACGACCAAGAACTTAATGGCGATGCTGACCCAGAGAGGCAGTGACCTGCCCTAATCCTGCCCTCAGGGCGCATTCTCTGGCGGCGAGGGGTAAACCTATATAGAGCGGGGTAAGGGGGGTAACGGAGGGAAAAACTTGGTCGAGATTGAGAGGTCACCAAGTGACTCCACAGAAAAGTAGTTCTCGGTGAGTATTTGTGTCGGAACATATATATATATATATATATATATATATATATATATATATATATATATATATATATATATATATATATATATATATATATATATATATATATATATATATATATCATAAAAAAATCCATGTTTTCAGAAAACTAAAGCCATTTTGTTCTAATCTACGATACTTTTAGTATAATCAAGTATATGGTAAATTTCAGGTTGTTTGCCGCTCTTTTAAAGTAAATTTATTAGTTATTTGGTTTACATTGTTATTTAAAGAAAAAACCCTTTCGGAGGGAAAATAGCATCAAGCTTAAGATAGACAGCTGGGCACAAAAGGAATCTTTTCTCTTCCGGCATTTCGTATTCAGTTTCATTAGTGTGAAAGCCAAGGGCATCTTTATCTTTGATAAAAATACGTTATATCCTAACAGGTTTCCTACACGTTTCTTTATTCCCTCTGGCGAAAACGTTCAAGGGTAATTATTAAGGTCAAGAGGCCTTTTATATTCCAATCTTTTTCTGAGAATAGAATATATCTATATCTATATCTATCTATCGATCTATCTATCTATCTATATATATATATATATATATATATATATATATATATATATATATATATATATATATATATATAGAACAGGACGTAAAGGAATTACTTCAACCTGTTATGAAGTAAAAGTTGATGATGATGATGGAGCAACAAGAAAACGATGTAAAGACAGAGAGTGAAAATATTATTTAATCATTCTCTCGTATCCCTGAAGAGTGAGAGCTTGAGAAGACTTTCTGGAAGTTACAAGAATAGAAATTTCAAGCAAATAATAAGGAGAATGTTGTACAATATTTTGAGTCAGTAGACATTAATAATATATGTATTAATAGTTTTAGTAACAAAATAAGTTTTACTTTAGCTAGAAATAATATTGATTATAAATATATCAATATTTGTTTCTATAATTTAAAATCTACTGACGAAATTAAACGTTCAAAGTAGGGAAGGAAGTCTTGTATCAATCACTTCCGAGCGAATTTCTTCCGGAGTTCCAAAGGAAATCTTGAAGAACTCGTCGGTAGACTTAAGGCAGAATTAGAGAAATGTGAAGAAAAGAAGAATTTCAACTTGATCCCGTTAAATATTTATTAAAATTACAATTGGGAATCATTTAGAAAAATATATTTGCTTTTTTATCGTGAAAGTAATTCTAATTCCAAAAATAATCCTATTAAAATTCAGTGAGGTCGAATTTCATAATAATTTACATAATAATATTCGAAATTTCCAGTTGAAAAAATGATTCTGACTTGAACGTTCCAAATTCCTCTCCGTCTTCAGGGATATGATATGATGATTAAATACTCTTTTCTTTACTGCGTTTCATTCTACCTTGAGGCGTCAGTGACCCTGGCAGTTATGACGCCGCCTAGTGTCAATGACCTTTGTAGTTGCGACGCTAGGCAACCCAATCAATCTTTAAATATGATCATATTAATAAAACTCTCTCTCTCTCTCTCTCTCTCTCTCTCTCTCTCTCTCTCTCTCTCTCTCTCTCTCTCTCTCTCTCTCTCTCTCTCTCTCTTTATTTTACTGGTATATTTGTGAAATGTGATAAAATTCGAGAACTTCTTGATATTTCTATTATTTCCCTGCATGGAATGATATACAGTATGTCAGCATTAGAAATTTGATTCCTTTGCGTTAATTTCATATTTGAAGTTTGCAATCGGGGAAATATATCTATTAAGAGGAAATAGTCACTGACTTGTAGAGTTTCATGACGTGACTAACGTTCTTTTGGACATACACACACACACACGCACACACACACACACACACACACACACACACACACATATATATATATATATATATATATATATATATATATATATATATATATATATATATATATATATATATATATATATATATATATATCATAGACTCCTTTAAGGAAAGACTGGAACGTCAGGACCTCGGGGTTTTTAACTTGAGTCTGAGAGACTTCATGCCTGATTTTTTTTAAAATTGACATATGTTATGTATTTTCAAATTTTAAGATCATTTTGTTCCCACAACTTTTCCTGTTTATATCTTGTTTTCTATGCAAATCCCATTTTCTGTTCAAATCTCACTGACTAATGTGTTTTGTTTCTGTTTTTGTTATAGAAACGGTCCAGCTGGTGATCTCACAATATGCCACGTCACTGTAGCTGCTTTGGTTGTAAAGGGAACTATGATGGGACACCTTATGTAAAAGTCATATCCTTCCCAAAAGATCCTGAGGAGAGGGTGAGATGGATATTGGCAACGCCGAATGAGAAAGAAAGCTTGAGACGCTTGAAGGAGATATATATTTGTGAGACACATTTCAATTGTGAATGGGTGTCAGTTAAGAGTGGCAAGCGACCCAAACAACCTCCATCAATATTTCCTGGAATACCAAAATCAGCTTTATCCTTCTAGCATTAGATGCTCTTTGACCTCTATTTTGAGGTGTTATCCTTTTAGCATTAGATGCTCTTTGACCTCTATTTTGAGGTGTCATCCTTCTAGCATTAGATTCTCTTTGACCTCTATTTTGAGGTGTCCTCATTTTAGCATTAGATGCTCTTTTACATCTATTTTGAGGTGTCATACTTCTAGCATTAGATGCTCTTTCACCTCTATTTTGAGGTGCCATCCTTCTAGCATTAGATGCTCTTTGACCTCTATTTTGGGGTGTCATCCTTTTAGCATTAGATGCTCTTTGACCTCTATTCCGTGGTGCCATCTTTCTAGCATTAGATGCTCTTTGACCTCTATTTGAGGTGTCATCATTCTAGAATTAGATGCTGTTTGACCTCTATTTTGAGTTGGTATCCTTCTAGCATTAGATGATCTTTGACCTCTATTTTGAGGTGATATCCTTCTAGCATTAGATGCTGTTTGACCTCTATTTTGAGGTGTCATCATTTAAGCATTAGATGCTCTTTGACCTCTATTATGAGGTGTCATCCTTCTAGCATTAGATTCTCTTTCACCTCTATTTTGAGGTGTCACCGTTTAAGCATTAGATGCTCTTTAACCTCTATTTTGAGGTACCATCCTTCTAGCATTAGATGCTCTTTGACCTCTATTTTGAGGTCCCATCCTTCTAGCATTATATGCTCTTCGACCTCTATTTTTTGAGGTGTCATCCCTCTAGCATTAGATGCTCTTTGACCTCTATTTTTGAAGTGTCATCCTTCTAGCATTAGATGCTCTTTGACTTCTATTTTTAGGTTCCATCATCTAGCATTAGATGCTCTTTAACCTCTATTTTGAAGTGCCATCCTTCTAGCATTAGATGCTTTTTGACATCTATTTTGAGATGTCATCCTTCTAGCATTAGATGCTCTTCAACCTCTATTTTGAGGTACCATCCTTCTAGCATTAGATGCTCCTTGACCTCTATTTTGAGGGGTCATCCTTCTATCATTAGATGCTCTCTGACCTATATTTTGAGGTGCCATCCTTCTAGAATTAAATGCTCTTTGAACTCTATTTTGATGTGCCATCCTTCTACTATTAGGTGCTCTTTGGCCTCTATTTTGAAGTACCATCCTTCTAGCGTTAGATGCTCTTTGCCCTCTATTTTGAGGTGCCATGCTTCTAGCATCAGATGCTCTTTAACCTCTATTTTGAGGTGTCATCCTTTTAGCATTAGATACTCTTTGACCTCTATTTTGAGGTTTCATCCTTGTCCCGTTTTGATTTCTTCTTCTTTGGTTTCCTCATCAAAAGTTTTCTTGTGGGTCCGTCTTCTCCTTGTTTTTCTTCCTTCACAACGACTACTTTATTGTCATCTTCTGCTGAAGTTTCACATCTTTCAACGTCACCCATCCCTTCTAATTTTATAACCTTTTTCCAAATCTCTCTTTTGAAGTTCCTTCTTCAGTGAACAGATGACATCCTTCGCTGGAGACAATTCTTTCTTCATTTGATCTTTTATGTTGGCCATTCGAACAATCTTATCGTTCAAATTCTTTTCTTGTTTAACTTTGTTCTCCAGTTGTTCCCGAAGACCTTCGTTCTTTGTTATTATGAACACTGCCTCCTTTAGCTCATGATTTTATACTAGAGCTTTAGAAATCTCCCCCTTCAGCTCTTCTACTAGAGTTTGGTGTCCTTGGCTTCTTTTCTGATTATGGATATCATTTTTCTCCTGAGCCATTTTCAGCTCCGCTTTCGACCCTAGAATTGATTGATAATAATCAGCAAGTTGATTTCCATGGGATTCAATCACAGCCTGTTCATTGGCAAGTTCCTT
>NC_090757.1:73073012-73081442 GCF_036898095.1 Palaemon carinicauda
TAGACGTAAAGGTTTCCCCAAACCATAATCCTTAGTTAACAAAGATGGCGAGGTTGCCGCGACCAAAGGGATTAACGAGTTTGAGAGGGACTTGAAACCCAGTCTGGCGTTCACCAGTCTAGGACGTTACCACATCGGCCACAATACCGAGGCAAAACACATTTACTAATTAATTCTTCAGAATTTCAAAGAGTTTATTTCTTCTTTTCCTATTCGCCAGTCATCATCATCATCAGCTATAACTAGTCCACTGCAGGACAAAGGCCTCAGAAATGTCCTTCCACTCCCGCTGTGACGTCATTAATTTCATTGGTCTCCTATAAAGTAATTTACAGAAGCTGTTCATTAGACTGGCCTATTTCTTTCCCCCCCCCCCCCTCCAATTAGAGGTAATTAAGTGTGACACCTGGCTGTGTCAGTTAATGCTGATGTCTTATTCTTCTTCTGCTTATTATTATTAGTATTAGTATGGGTGTCCCCGACTAGTACAACTTTGCTGATCATGGCGATACACAAACCCTTTCACCACTTTTATTAGTATGGGTGTCCCCGACTAGTACAGCTTTGCTGATCATGGCGATACACAAACCATTTCACCACTTTAATGTATACCCACTTATATTTATAGAAAGGATTTCAAATTCATTTTGTAATCATTGTATTTAAAGACGTTATCAATTGAGGTCGAGTTGATTACATTTCATATTGCAGTCCTTCAAGATATGTTTTTTGTATGCATTCAAGTAAGCAATTGTTCGTTCAAAATTACTTTTTATTTTCCCTTATTCAATTACAAAGATACACACTTTAGATTTTAATAGCAGAGATTTTAAACTTTTATCCCAAGTGCTCTTTTTCTTTTTCTTGGAGAAAACAAATGTTAGAGAACGTTTATAAAACCTTCATGTTTTTTGTTTTCGAAAATGTTTATATTTTTCCTTCGTTTTGCGAGATTTTATTGTAAAGGTCCTTTTCTGATCGGTTTACCGATACACTTACCATTAGTGACCCGCAACTTTATCTCGCCTTTTCTTCCTTTCATTTTTTTCTGACGAAAAGAAGCCCATGATATCTATTTCCATTTTAGGGAAATGAGGTGAAACGGTGGGGGGAGGGGGGGGGGTGTAGGAGGCTTTTCCAATTCAGTGATCACATCCGTCTTTGCATTATCTATCAACTCCCAAAAATTAGCTTCATGGAAACACTCTTGAAGGATGGCGTCTTGCGTAGAGATAGAGGACAACTACATTGAGTTTTTCCTTGAACGCCCAGCCATTTTTCATCACCACGCTGGCCTCTGAAGATTGGCAATATTATGTGATTTAAGCCTGAGCGCTCATAGAAATTCAATCTAGTATGGGGGACTTTGACTAGTACAGCTTCGACGCTCATATATATATATATATATATATATACGTACATCCATAGCTTAAATATCGTAGTATATTTCTAATAACAAAAAAAAAAAGATCAGAACGTGAAAAAATAACCTCAACAATTCGTGAAGTAAAAGTTGATGATGATGATGATAGAGCAGCAAGAAAACGATGTACAGACAGAGAGCGAATATATAATTTAATCATTCTCTTATATCCCTGAAGAGCGAGAAGACTTTATTGAGGTTATAAGAATGAAAACTTCAAGCAAATGATAAGGAGAATTTTATACAATATTTTGAGTCAGTAGACATTAATATTAAATTCATTTATAGTTTTAATAACAAAACAAGTTTTACTTTTACATAAAAATATTATTGAATATATCTATCAATATTTACTTCTATAAATCAAAATCTTCTGTATGAAATTATATGTTCAAAGTAGGGAAGGAAGTCTTGTATCAATCTCTTCCAAGCGAATTTCTTCCGGAGCTTCAAAGGAAATCTTGAAGAACTCGTCTGGAGACTTAAGGCGGAATTAGAGAAATATAAAGAAAAAATGATTTTTAACTTGCTACAATTAAATATTCATCAAAATTACAATTGGGTATCGTTTAGAAAAATATTTTTGTTTTTTTATATTGAAAGTAATTCCAATTCTAAAAATACGCGTATAAAAATTCAATGATTCAAAATTTCTTATAAATTCACATATTTACCTCAGAAATTTTCAGTTGAAAAAAAATATTCTGATTTGAACGTTCCCAAATTCCTCTCCGTCTTCAGGGATATGATATGATGATTAAATACTCTTTTCTTTACTGCGTTTCATTCTACCTTGAGGCGTCAGTGACCCTGGCAGTTATGACGCCGCCTAGTGTCAATTACCTTTGTAGTTGCGACGCTAGGCAACCTAATCAATCTTTAAATATGATCATAGGGATAAAATACCTAATATGCCCAGCTTCCTATGTTGGATATGCGTTACACGTTGAATTGACTTACAACTGTTAGTTTCAATAAGAAACTAACATGCACACACACACACACACACACACACACACACATATATATATATATATATATATACAATGTAAATATCCTAATATACTTCCAATAAAAAAAACGTAAAGGAGTGACCTCAACTGTTTGGTAAATATATATATATATATATATATATATATATTTATATATATATATATATATATATTCGTCAAGATACGCTTTGGAGTTCGAAATAAAAGTAAGCTAACTCAAACGTTGAGCAATAAACTCATTGGAGACTCACAATGTATAGATGTGTGTTATCTAAGGTGATTACTGATTCGCGCAATAGCATTTGGGTGCATGGTTTACTCACCAAAAGCCAAACTACCATGTAAACCACATCATTTGTTGGAAGCCCAAGACCAATTCGTTTCTAGCATAAATTTCCCGAAATTCCGAGACACGGCTCAACCTCTAAAGTAAATACTAGTCGGTAATAACAGGCACTGGGTAGTTGGTATTGCTATGTAAGTCGCATTAATTTGTTAATATGTAACGAATTCGTGAAGGAAAAATGGCACCAATGTTATTAGAGAGAGAGAGAGAGAGAGAGAGAGAGAGAGAGAGAGAGAGAGAGAGAATACACTTATATTTTAGATTCATATCATTACTAATCATAAAAAGTACTTGGGCAACATGTTAGGTTACCCAATAATGAATTCCTTCTTAAATATAATAGGGGCATCTATTCTATCTCCTTTTAATCTATACAAAGAGATGGAATACAATAAAAAAAAATAATTGATGAGTGAAATCAATGCTGAAATTCTCATCGTAACATATTCCACCCAAGGTCTGAATTTATCCACCACCCCAGATTTGAAATTAGTGCTCACAGTGCACCTCATGTAGAGCACTGTCGACATTACATGAGGGTTTTTGCAGCGTTCCTTTGGATCCTCATTTCCAATGGCTTTATATCCTTTTACTTGAGCTCGGTTCTTGCTTCCTTCCTTCCTATTTGCTATCCAAACTCTTAAAACTTTTACCAGGCTATATAGCTAAATTTATATATCAATCTTTGAACCCATATCTCATATCCCGTATCGAATACATATATCTCCGTATATATTTGGTTATCCTGAACACCCCAACCACAGAAAATGGCAAACCTATAATATTATCTTTTAAGGAGGTATGCAATCCTTATAAACATCTCTACCAATAAAATAATTAGCAGTTTTATTAAAACCTTTTGAAACATCTGCGAACTAGAAGCTAAGTGGATGTACTGAAAAGTTCAATGTTCGACTAAAAAATCAATGAGTTTCTACAAAAACAGTCACAGTATTTTCACATATGATCTATCAATAACGCAACATTTAAAGAGCAAATGGAAATTCCCTTTACTGACATTTTCAAATTCCCAAAATGCAAATGGAAATTTAACAAAGTGGCGTCTGCACACGGAAATAGTATCAGGTTCAGGTTACTAACTAAACAAATAATTCTAAGTAGTCATTTATGTGCTCTGTGTAGACACCGAATTACGTCAGTTAACTTATTGTAACACTATAATATTATCATTAATGTTACCATTATTATTACTAGCCAGACTAAAAGCCCGGTTTAAAAAGCAGAATGCTACAAGCCTAAGAGCTCCAACAGGGAAAGTGGCCCAGTGAGGAAAGGAAATAAGGAAATTGCAATTAAACTATATATAAGTGATGAATATGAATAAAAAAAAATTCTAAGGAAATTCTGGGCAACGACAAATTCACCAGGGACGAATTGCCCTAACACCATATATATATATATATATATATACTGTATATAAATATATATATATATATATATATATTTATATATATATATATATATATAAATATATTTATATATATATATATATATATATATATACAAATATATATATATATAAATATATATACACAGCATAAATATCTTAGTATATTTCTAATTAAAAAAAATAGAACAGGACGTGAAGGAATTACTTCAACCTTTTGTGAAGTAAAAGTTGATGATGATGATGGAGCAACAAGAAAACGATGTACAGACAGAGAGTGAAAATATTATTTAATCATTCTCTCGTATCCCTGAAGAGTGAGAACTTGAGAAGACTTTCTGGAAGTTACAAGAATAGAAATTTCAAGCAAATAATAAGGAGAATTTTATACAATATTTTTAGTCAGTATATATTAATAATATATGTATTAATAGTTCTAATAACAAAATAAGTTTTACTTTAGATAGAAATAATATTGATTATACCTATCAATATTTGTTTCTATAAATTAAAATCTACTGACGAAATTAAATGTTCAAAGTGTTGAAGGAAGTCTTGTATCAATCACTTCCGAGCGAATTTCTTCCGGAGTTCCAAAGGAAATTTTGAAGGACTTGTCCGGAGACTTAAGGCAGAATTAGAGGAATGTAAAGAATAAAAGATTTTCAACTTGATCCCATTAAATATTTATTAAAATTACAACTGGGAATCATTTAGAAAAATATTTTTGCTTTTTATCGTGAAAGTAATTATAATTAAAAAATAAGCGTATTAAAATTCAGTGATGTCGAATTTCATAATAATTTACATAATAATATCCGAGATTTTCAGTTGAAAAAATTATTCTGAGTTGAGCCATCCAAATTCCGCTCCGTCTTCAGGGATATGATATGATGATTAAATACTCTTTTCTTTACTGCGTTTCATTCTACTTTGAGGCGTCAGTGACCTTGGCAGTTATGACGCCGCCTAGTGTCAATGACCTTTGTAGTTGCGAAGCTAGGCAACCCAATCAATTTTTAAATATGATCATATTGATAAAACTCTTGATATAGGCTATCTCTCTCTCTCTCTCTCTCTCTCTCTCTCTCTCTCTCTCTCTTTTACTGGTATATTTGTGAAATGTGATAAAATAATCTTTGCTACGAGTTTCGAATTTGCTGTGGACAAAACGTAAGAATTCAAGAACTTCTTGATATTTCTATTCCCTGCATGGAATGATATACAGTATGTCAGCATTAGAAATTCGATTCCTTTGCGTTAATTTCATATTTGAAGTTTGTAATCGGGGAAATATATTATAAGAGGAAATAGTCACTGACTTGTAGAGTTTCATAACGTGACTAACGTTCTTTTGGACACACACACACACACACACACACACACACATATATATATATATATATATATATACATATATATATATATATATACACTAATAAATGGACGTCGATTAATCAATTAAGTTTTTTTCGTGGTCTAGCAATAAATTGGAAGAAAGTTCATACTATGCAGTACACGCAGATATATATATATATATATATATATGTATATATATATATATATATATATACTGTGTATATATATATATATATATATATATATATATATATATATATATATATATACAGTAAGTAGTTTCACCTAATATGGAATGACTTTAGAGATAAAACAACACATCCACTGTTACCTTCATCTTTTTAACTGCAGAATATTGCATTCAAGAGCAGTCAAGTTAAGAAGAAATATGAAATTAATGCTTCTAAAGTATTCCATTCAGTAACGCGCAGAGGCTTCACCCAAGTTCCCACATTCCTTGCTACTCTATATCAAGAAAAAGTTGTTAATATATTATTCTCCTAATTGCATACTTGTCCGCTCAAGAGATAATAGTCTCCTTAATTGGAATATCTCCCTTTTGCCGAAAATAAAAAAGTCCTATGAAATGGAGATGAACGACTAAGGGCAACTCCGCCACCATTGCATTAATGGTGAGCTGTGTGTTGTTGAGTTTCTGATAACTCTTTGGGAATTTAGGTTGTTATGTGGTGCCTAGTTGACCTTTACTTCGATCAGCTTCACATTTTTTTGTGATAAAACTTAGTGGACGTTGTTACTTGCATACACTATATTATTATTATTATTATTATTATTATTATTATTATTATTATTATTATTATTATTATTATTATTATTATTATTATTATTATTATTATTATAAGCTAAGTTACAACCCTAGTTGGAAAAACAGGATGCTATAAGCCAAATGGCTTCAACTGGGAAAATTAGTCCAGTGAGGAAAGGAAAATAGAAATAAATAACCTACAAGAGAAGTAATGAACAATCAAAATAAAATATTTTAAGAACACAACAACATTAAGTGATCTTTCATATATAAAGTATAAAAACTTCAAGAAAAAAAAGAGGAAGAGAAACAAGATAGAACAAGCAATATACACGCACACATACATACACACGTGCACACACACACACATATATATATATATATATATATATATATATATATATAATCATTTTAATTGAAAGCCTTGACTGCCATGGTTGCATCCTTTATATGACACCATTTTTTATTGTTGTGATTTTCTTCTTTTCAACAGCGCTGCAATCGATTACTGACGCCCCCCCCCCCAAAAAAAAAAAAATAAATAAAATAAAACTATAATTTTAGTGGTATAATTCAGTAACTTATAGAATATAAGCACTTATTCATATATCTCCCTTTAGATTAGTCTCTTTAAACAGCTTCAAATTTTTCATCGGAAATTGATATGTTGCATTGTTAAGTGTCAACGGTTCCATATTCAGTCAGAAATGCAATGCCCTTTCCTTAATTGATTTTCTTTCAGATAATGTTAATTAGCCTTTAAAAATGTCAGTTTTGCTAATAGCTACAGTATGCCCTTACTCTGATGTACCAACTGTTCTAGAGGTAGAATTTATTACCTTGTATATTTCTGTTGGCTTGCCTAACCCCGCAACCCGACCTAAACTAACCCAACCCAACCCAACCCAAACCCAACCTAACTATCCTAGGAGACTGAAGCCAGATATTTGTTTGGGGGATTTATTGTCAGTGCAATGTTACTATATGCTTTGGATTTTATATTTACATAATGATGATGGTAATAATGTTATTAACAAAAATAATAACGGCAATGTTGATACTAATAGCCATAATATATATATATATATATATATATATATATATATATATATATGTGTATATATATATATATATATATATATATATATATATATATATATATATATATATATATATATATATCCAGACACTTGCTCTTTATTATATAGGGGAGATTGTTTGCGTTATTTTTATTGTTGTATTGTTAGTATTCATGTCTGTAGTTGGCATCCCTTTATTTGAAATAAGAACTCTTAATAGTTAAAATGTGACGAGGTCTGGTCAAAGCACTCCTGTGGATGGAGGTCTTTATTGAAGGCTATGGGCGACGTCTCCACTTGAGGTGAAGGCAACCAACATTGTGATTAGGATGAAAGGTTCCCTTGGGCGTCGAGGGTCGTCAGGAGGGATTTCCGGGAAGGGGATTAGTGATCATTATTGAATTCAGGTATTGATTCCTTCTACAACCTTTGTTGAATAAACGTAAAGTACAAGTTACTGTTTAGTTTATTTTCCAGAATTAATTACAACAGAGTATTAGAGACTTCATTGTGTGAACATTTCAAATTTAACATAGATATTTTATTTCCGGTATGTGTCAACTCTCGCTGAACGCCATTCAGTCAGGTGAACACAGGTAAGCTAGGATCTCCATGGCTTATTAGTCAAATATTAAAGGTAGTCAAAACATGATGGCTTGAAGGAAATCACACCTTCAGGATAGTGTGTGTTTCCTTAATCTACCCAACAGTTATTTGGTTTTCTGTTGTTTTATTTTCAGACAACGATGAGTTGGTTAAAGGTTTTCCAAATAGGTGTATTCCGATTTCTTAAGGATTTGACTTTAAGTAACTTGAATGGAGAAGTATTGAATTAAAAGCTCAAGAAAAAGACTACTGGCGAAATCTAACCGAGGCCCTTTGTGTCAATAGGCGTAGGAGGAGATGATGATGATGAACTGGAAAAAGACTCTATCGTCTTACTAAATCTGCGAGTGAAAACTAAAGATAGTACATACACATATAAAAATGACAAGCATAATGTCCAAAAGAAACCGTTATTAAATGTCTGACACAAACCTCATTCTTAATAATGTCT